>NC_053025.1:140364346-140587838 GCF_003073215.2 Triticum urartu
TCCAACACTTCATCGGTGAAACATAGGGGGTGTGCGGCACCCCTGTATTGGGATGTGCCATGATGTTCGGACGGTTGTAGTATTCGGTTTTGGTTTTGTACCGGAGCGCGCTTCCTAGATCCGTAGATGGATCTGGTCGCGCCAGATTTTTGGCGCAAGTTCTCACGTAGATCGTGTGTTGACTTACGCGCGACCTTGTTAGCCACTCTATCGCGCTCACAAGGTGGTGGATCCGGGCGGTTGGTCGTATCATTCTTCGGCTGTGTGGGCTCTAAGGCCTCATTGTCGAATTCCGGTAATAGCTTGCGCTTTGGATAGCTATTTTTATGGTAGCTTCCACCATACTTTGTTACTTTGTTCCACCTGCTGTTGAGCGTATCTTGTGCTACCTTGAGCCTTTGCTTCTATTTCTTCAGGATCCTCACTGTGGCAATAAGCCTTCTGCGGAGGTTCTCTTGCTCCAAGTGTGTTTCCGGGATGATGCGTGCATCTTTGTTCGGACTGCTTTCTTCCCCAGACGGGGTTTGATGAGGCTTATCCTTGGCGTCATCGTGTTCGGACATCGGATCCGTACTATGTTTGCAGTTTGCATCTTGATCGTTTTCTGCCACCGGGGTGGTGCAGTTGTCGTTTCTTCCAGAGTCGAGTGGACTATTATTCCCTCTTGTGCTGTTATCGCTGTTTTTGCTATGGCGAGACTTAGAGCGGCGCCGCTGACGTCGGCGCTTGGGTTGCTTGGAGGGTGCATCCCCCGCTGTCTCTTCGCCATTTCCCTCTCTGGGTGTATCCACCATGTATACATCATGTGATGAATTGGTGGTCCAGCGCCCTGTGGGCGGTGGTTCCTGTTTGTCTCCGGCATCGTCGTCCATACCGTCGATGTCTTCGGAGTCAAAGTCGAGCATGTCGGTTAAGTCGTCGACAGTGGCTACTAAGTGGGTGGTGGGTGGGCAGCGAATTTCTTCGTCATCCGCATCCCATTCTAGCCGGACATAGTTCAACCAAGGTTCTCCTGACAAGGAGAGAGGCCTTAATGAATTTAGCACATCTCCGAAAGGTGAGTGCTGAAAGATATCCGCGGAGGTGAACTCCATGATCGGCGCCCAGTCGGATTCGACGGGCACGGATATGAGCGGCTCGGAGTCCGTGGCCGGAGATGAATCCAGTGGTTCGGCGACACGGCTCTCGTAAGGGGTGAAGTCAGTATTTGGCTCTATCGCCACTGAGAGTGCGGCCTCCATGGTGGGGTCTACCCCTCCACTCTCGGATGGCACGATTTGCTCCGGGCTAACGGCCGGAATAGTTGCGGATGCGATCTCCCGAACACTGTCCGATGCCAGAGTTACGTCATGCTTGTCGCGACCGTGCGGCGCGTCTGGCATGGGTTCGAATCCGTCGAAGATCAAGTCTCCACGGATGTCAGCCGTGTAGTTCAAGTTTCCAAATCTGACCTGATGGCCAGGGGCGTAGCTTTCGATCTGCTCCAGATGGCCAAGCGAATTGGCCCGCAGTGCGAAGCCGCCGAATACGAAGATCCGTCCGGGGAGGAAAGCCTCACCCTGGACCGCATCGCTAGCGATGATCGAAGGAGCCATCAAGCCTTACGGTGACAACACAGAGGAACTCTCAATGAAAGCACCAATGTCGGTGTCAAAACCGGCGGATCTTGGGTAGGGGGTCCCGAATTGTGCGTCTAAGGCGGATGGTAACAGGAGGCAGGGGACACGATGTTTACCCAGGTTTGGGCCCTCTTGATGGAGGTAATACCCTACGTCCTGCTTGATTGTTCTTGATAATATGAGTAGTACAAGAGTTGATCTACCATGAGATCAAAGAGGCTAAACCATAGAAGCTAGCCTATGGTATGATTGTATGTTGTCCTATGGACTAAAACCCTCTAGTTTATATAGACACCGGAGGAGGCTAGGGTTACACAAGGTCGGTTACAAAGGTGGAGATATACATATCCGTATTGCCTAGCTTGCCTCACGCCAAGTAGAGTCCCATCCGGACATGGGACGAAGTCTTTAATCTTGTACCTTCATAGTCCAACAGTCCGGCCAAAGGATATAGTCCGGCTGTCCGGAGACCCCCTAATCCAAGACTCCCTCAATGCCCCAAGACAATACCTTCATTAACCATAAAGTGGCACTTTTACCAATTCAAGATAAGATTAGTTTCTTCACATCTCTGCAAAACTCGATCAAGGTTGCTCAAGCAATCATCAAAAGAAGATCCATAGACGGAGAAATCGTCCATGAAAACCTCACAAATCTTTTCACAAAAGTCAGAGAATATAGCCATCATGCATCTTTGAAAGGTAGCAGGTGCATTACATAAACCAGAAGGCATACATCTATAAGCAAAAGTACCAAAAGGGCAAGTAAAAGTAGTCTTTGATTGATCCTTGACTGACACTGGTATTTGAGAGAAACTAGAATAACCATCTAGAAAGCAAAAAATGTGTATGTTTGGATAATCTTTCTAGCATTTGATCGATAAAAGGTAAGGGGTAATGATCCTTTTTAGTGGCCTTATTTAATTTGCGGAAATCAATTACCATCCTATAACCTGTAATAATTCTTTGAGGAATCAATTCATCTTTATCATTAGGAACGACAGTAATACCTCCTTAGGGACACAATGGACATGACTTACCCACTGACTATCAGCAACGGGATAGATTATACCTGCCTCAAGGAGCTTTAGTATTTCCTTTCTTACCACTTCTTTGATTTTAGGATTCAACCATCGTTGATGATCATGAACTGGTTTAGCATCTTCTTCCAAATTTATTTTATGTTGACGTAGAGTGGGACTAATGCCCTTAAGAACATCAAGAGTATACCCAATAGCAGCACAGTGCTTCTTCAGAGTTTTCAATAATCTCTCTTCCTCATGCTCTGAAAGTTTAGCACTAATAATAACATGATATATCTTTTTCTCATCAAGATAGGCATATTTAGGAGTATCAGGCAACAGCTTAAGCTCAAACACGGGATCACCCTTGGGTGGAGGAGGATCCCCTAGGATTTCAACATGCAAATTGTGTTTCAGAATAGGTTCCTGTTTAAAGAATACTTCATCTATTTCCCTTCTTTCATTCATAAACATATCATTTTCATGGTCTAGCAAATATTGTTCTAAAGGATCACTACGAGGTACGACAATAGAAGCAAGACCAATAATTTCATCCTTACTAGGTAATTCTTATTCACGGTGTTGTCTACTAAATTTAGAGAAATTAAATTCATGAGACATATCATCTAAACCGATAGTAACACCATCCCTTTTGCAATCTATCCTAGCATTAACAATGTTTAAGAATGGTCCACCAAATATAATGGGACAAAAGCTATCTTGTGGGGAACCAAGAACAAGAAAATCAGCAGGATATTTAGTTTTCCCACACAAGACTTCAACATCTCTAACAATTCCCATTGGTGAAATAGTATCTCTATTGGCAAGTTTAATTGTGACATCAATATCTTCTATCTCAGCAGGTGCAATATCATGCATAATTTCTTTATATAAGTCTTAAGGTATTGCACTAGCACTAGCACCCATATCACATAAGCCATGATAACGATGGTCGCCTATTTTAACAGAAATAACAGGCACGCCTACCACAGGTCTATTTTTATCTTTTGCACAAGGTTTAGCAATTCTAGCAGTCTCATCAAGGAAATGAATAACATGCCCATCAATATTATCAGACAAGAGATCTTTAACAATAGCAATATCAGGTTCAACTTTAATTTGCTCAGGAGGTGTATAAGTTTTAATATTGCTTTTACGAACCACAGTTGAAGCTTTAGCATGATCCTTTATCCTAACAGGAAAAGGTGGTTTCTCAACATAAGCGGTAGGAACAATAGGATCATTATAAGTGACAGTCTTTTCTTCAACTTTAATTGGTGCAGCTACTTTTACTTCTATGGGAGGATGATATTTAAACCACTTCTCCCTAGGGAGATCAACATGAGTAGCAAAAGATTCACAAAAAGAAGCTACTATTTCAGAGTCAAGTCCATATTTAGTGCTAAATTTACGGAAAACATGAGTACCCATAAAAGATTTAACACAATCAAACTTAGGTGTCATACCTGACTCCTTACCTTCGTCGAGGTCCCAATCTTCAGAGTTGCGTTTAATTCTTTCCAATAAATCCCATTTTAATTCAATATTCTTCATCATAAAAGAGCCAGCGTAAGAAGTATCGAGCATGGTGCGATTGCTATTAGAAAGCCAAACATAAAAATTTTGAATAATCATTTCTCTTGAGAGCTCATGATTGGGGCATGAATATAACATTGATTTAAGCCTCCCCCAAGCTTGAGCGATGCTTTCTCCTTCGCGAGGCCAAAAATTATATATATAATTGCGATCACGATGAACAAGATGCATAGGATAAAACTTCTAATGAAATTCCAATTTCAATCGTTTGTAGTTCCATGACCCCATATCATCACATAGCCTATACCATGTCAATGCATCTTCCTTCAAAGATAAAGGGAAGACCTTCTTCTTAACAACATCTCCGGGTACACCTGCAAGCTTAAATAATCCACAAACTTCATCCACATATATTAGGTGCTCATCAGGATGTAATGTTCCATCTCCTACAAAAGGATTAGCTACCAGTTTTTCTATCATACCCGAAGGAATTTCAAAGCAGACATTTTCATTTTCAGTAGGTTCAGTAGGTTGAGGAGCAACTCTTTGCTCTACTGGTTGGGGTGAAGATACCCCTAACAAGCCCCTCAGAGGATTACTTTCCATAGTAACAAGTGACAGTAAATTTCAGCACACTATATAAATTTTTCCTTACCAAATTCCACCTACCAAAGGCGCTTCACTCCCCGGCAACGGCGCCAGAAAAGAGTCTTGATGACCCACAAGTATTGGGGATCTATCGTAGTCCTTTCGATAAGTAAGAGTGTCGAACCCAACGAGGAGAGAAGGAAATGATAAGCGGTTTCCAGCAAGGTATTCTCTGCAAGTACTAAAATAAGTGGTAACAAATAGTTTTGTGATAGGATAATTTGTAACGAGCAACAAGTGACAAAAGTAAATAAAGTGCAGCAAGGTGGCCCAATCCTTTTTGTAGCAAAGGACAAGCCTGGACAAACTCTTATATAGAGAAACGCGCTCTCGAGGACACATGGGAATATCATCAAGCTAGTTTTCATCACGTTCATATGATTCACGTCCGGTACTTTGATAATTTGGTATGTGGGTGGACCGGTGCTTGGGTACTGTCCTTACTTGGACAAGCATCCCACTTATGATTAACCTCTATTGCAAGCATCAACAACTACAACAAAAGTATTAAGGTAGACCTAACCATAGCATGAAACACATAAACTAGGGTTTAAGCTTCTGCCACTCTAGCAACCCATCATCTACTTATTACTCCCAATGCCTTCCTCTAGGCCCAAATAATGGTGAAGTGTCATGTAGTCGACGTTCACATAGCACCACTAGAGGAGAGACAACATACATCTCATCAAAATATCGAACGGATACCAAATTCACATGACTACTAATAGCAAGACTTCTCCCATGTCTGCAGGAACAAACGTAACTACTCACAAAGGATATTCATGTTCATAATCAAAGGGGTATTAGTATGCATATAGGATCTGAACATATGATCTTCCACCAAATAAACCAACTAGCATCAACTACAAGGAGTAATTAACACTATAGCAACCTACTAGTACCAATCCCGGACTTGGAGACAAGAATTGGATACAAGAGATGAACTAGGGTTTTGAGAGGAGATGGTGCTGGTGAAGATGTTGATGGAGATTGCCCTCTCCCGATGAGAGGAGCCTTGGTGATGACGATGGAGATGATTTCCCCCTCTCGGAGGGAATTTTCCCCGATAGAAGGTTCCGCCTCGTGGCGGCGGAGTTTCATCCGAGGAGATGTGAGGGAGTCCTGGATTAGGGGGTCTCTGGACAGCCGGACTATATCTTTTGGCCGGACTATTGGACTATGAAGATATAAGATTGAAGACTTCGTCTCGTGTCCGGATGGGACTCTACTTGGCGTGGAAGGCAAGCTAGGCAATACGGATATGTATATCTCCTCCTTTGTAACCGACCTTGTGTAACCCTAGCCCCCTCCGGTGTCTATATAAACCAGAGGATTTTAGTCTGTAGGACAACATACAATCATACCATAGGCTAGCTTCTAGGGTTTTGCCTCTCCGATCTCGTGGTAGATCAACTCTTGTAATACTCATATCATCAAGAATAAATCAAGCAGGACGTAGGGTTTCACCTCCATCAAGAGGGCCCGAACCTGGTAAAACATTGTGTCCCCTGCGTCCCGTTACCATCTTCCTTAGATGCACAGTTCGGCACCCCCTACCTGAGATCCGCCGGTTTTGACACCGACATTGGTGCTTTCATTGATTGTTCCTCTGTGTCGTCGCCGTTAGGCTTGATGGCTCCTATGATCATCGATAGCGATGCAGTCCAGGGTGAGACTTTCCCCCCGAACAGATCTTTGTGTTCGGCGGCTTCGCACTGCCGGCCAACTCGCTTGGCCATCTGGAGCAGATCGAAAGTTACGCCCCTGGCCACCAGGTCAGGTTTGGAAGCTTAAACTACACGGCCGATATCCGCGGAGACTTGATCTTCGACGGATTCGAGCCCCTGCCTCGTGCGCCACGCGGTCACGATGAGTATGATTTAGCTCTACCATCGGACCGTATTCAGGAGATTGCACCGGCAGCCGCTTCGACCCTCAATTCGGAGCCAGTTTCACCACCCGTGGACGGGTAGAAAGACCCCATCACGAAGGTTGTATCCTCTGCGGCGATCGAGCCGAATATCGACCTTACCCTTCATGAGAGCCGTGTTGCCAAACTGCCAGATTCCTCTCCGGCCACGGACTCCGAACCGCCTGCCCCCGTTCCTATCGAATCCGATTGGGCGCCGATCATGGAGTTTACCTCTGCGGATATTTTTCAGCACTCGCCCTTCGGCGACATACTCATTAAGGTCTCTCTCCTTGTCAGGAGGATCCTGGCCGAACTACGCCCGACAGGATTGGGATGCAGATGACGAAGATTTTCGCCGCCCACCCACCACCCACTTAGTAGCCACTGTCGATGACTTAACCGACATGCTTGACTTTGACTCCGAAGACATCGACGGTATGGACGATGATGCAGGAGTCGAAGAGGAACCACTTCCTAGAGGGCACTAGACAGCCACCTCATCATACGATATATACATGGTGGACACACCCAAAGAAGGCAATGGCGACGAGACAACGGAGGATGACCCGTCCAAGAAGCAACCCAAGCGCCGGCGTCAATGCCGCCACTCTAAGTCCCGCCAAGGCAAAAGTGGTGATACCGGCACCGGAGATAATAGCACTCCGGATAGTGCCGAAGACAACAACAATCCCCTCCAGCAAGATTTAGAGCAGGAGGATGGAGGAGCCAGATCTCCTGAGAGAGCGGCAGATGGAGAGGCGGAGGATGATAATTACATGCCCCCTCCGAAGACGAGGCAAGCCTCAGCGATGACGAATTCGTTGTGCCAGAGGATCCTGTCGAACAAGAGCGCTTCAAGCGCCGGCTTATAGCCACGACAAATAGCCTTAAGAAAAAGCAGCAGGAGCTTTAAGCTGATCAAGATTTGCTGGCTGACAGATGGACTAAAGTCCTGGCGGCCGAGGAGTATAAACTCGAACGCCCCTCCAAGAGTTACCCAAAGTGCAGGTTGCTACCCCAACTAGAGGAGGAAGCACCGAAACCTACATCCCCGGCGTATGGCGCGGCTGATCGGCCACCTCGTGGCCATGACAAAGAGACATTCCAGCCAAAAGCTCAGCCCGCACCCCGACGTCATTCAAATAAAAAGGAAGGGGAAACACGCCAGACCTGCGAGACGTATTGGAGGACAAAGCAAAACATGCAAGATCGATCTACGGATCACGAGGGCGCGCCACTATGCGAGACGATAATCATCACGCCGGATTCAGTAAAAGTAAGTCCGGCCGGGCTGAACATAGCGGGCAAGACTCATTCGAGCTGCGTCGCGATATAGCCCAGTACAGAGGCGCCGCACACCCCTTATGCTTCATAGACGAAGTAATGGATCATCAAATCCCAGAGGGTTTCAAACCCGTAAATATAGAATCATACGACGGCACAACAGATCCTGCGGTATGGATCGAGGATTTCCTCCTGCACATCCACATGGCCTGCGGTGATGACTTACATGCCATCAAATACCTCCCACTCAAACTCAAAGGACCAGCTCGGCATTGGCTCAACAGCTTGCCAGCAGAGTCCATTGGCTATTGGGAAGACCTGGAAGCCGCATTCCTCGACAACTTTCAGGGCACTTATGTGCGACCACCAGATGCCGATGACTTGAGCCACATAATTCAGCAGCCAGAGGAATCGGCCAGGCAATTCTAGACACGGTTCCTCACAAAGAAAAAACAAATCATCGACTGTCCGGATGCAGAGGCCCTAGCAGCCTTCAAGCACAACATCCGCGACAAGTGGCTAGCCCGGCACCTTGGTCAGGAAAAGCTGAAATCTATGGCAGCCGTCACGACACTCATGACCCGCTTTTGTGCGGGAGAAGACAATTGGCTAGCTCGCAATAATAACATACCAAAGAACCATGGTACTTCGGATACCAAGGACAGCAATGGCAGGTCACGTCGCAACAAACATAAGCGCCGCATTAACAGCGACAATACCGTGGATACGGCAGTCAATGCCGGATTCAAAGGCTCTAAACCCAGTCAACGGAAAAATCCATTCAAGAGAAGCACTCCGGGCCCGTCCAGTTTGGACCGTATACTCGATCGCTCGTGTCAAATACACGGCACCCCCGACAAGCCATCCAATCACACCAACATGAATTGTTGGGTGTTCAAGCAGGTCGGCAAGCTAAATGCCGAAAACAAAGATAAGGGGTCACATAGTGATGACGAGGAGGAGCCCCGGCAGCCGAACACCGGAGGACAGAAGAGGTTCCCCCCACAAGTTCGGACAGTGAACATGATATACGCAACCCACATCCCCAAGAGGGAGCGGAAGCATGCGCTCAGGGACATATATGCGTTGGAGCCAGTCGCCCCAAAGTTCAACCCATGGTCTTCCTGTCCGATCACCTTCGACCGTAGGGACCACCCCACTAGTATCCGTCATGGTGGATTCACCGCATTGGTCCTCGACCCAATCATTGACGGATTTCGCCTCACTCGAGTCCTAATGGACGGCGGCAGCAGCCTGAACCTGCTTTATCAGGACACAGTGTGCAAAATGGGTATAGACCCCTCAAGGATCAAACCCACCAAAATGACCTTTAAAGGCGTCATACCAGGTGTAGAGGCCCATTGCACAGGCTCAGTTACACTGGAAGTGGTCTTTGGATCTCCGTATAACTTCCGAAGCAAAGAGTTAATCTTCGACATAGTCCCGTTCCGCAGTGGCTATCATGCACTGCTAGGGCGAACCGCATTTGCAAGATTCAACGCGGTACCTCATTATGCATATCTCAAGCTCAATATGCCAGGACCTCGGGGGGTCATCATAGTCAATGGAAACACAGAGCACTCTCTCCGCACGGAGGAACACACTCCGGCCCTCGCAGCAGAAGCACAAAGCAGCCTCTTAAGGCAATCCACTAGTTCGGCGATTAAGGACCCGGACACCTTCAAGCGCGCCCGGAGTAATCGACAACAGGACCGCCTGGCACGTTCCGAGCTCGCATAGCAATGTGGCCCCACCCCGCTCCCAGCCAAACGGCGAAATCCGTGCCACGTGTACATAATTACGCATTAAAAATACCATGGGCACAGGCGGGGAGGGGGCACGACGGCGGCACGCCCCAAGTCGCAGCTTAAACCACACTAGGGGCTTCCTGCTTTGTTATTTTTCTCTTTCAAGACTTCAATCTCTGGAAACCCTGTCCGGCAGCGTGATTGCCGAACACATGATGCAACATCCAAGGAGGCATAAAGCTACGTCACACCACAGAACTCCCAGGTGGATTACTATAACGAGTGAAATATTTGCTTTAATACTATTCCTCAGCTTGCCCTTGGAAGGGACATGTCAATTAGTCCTACTTTTTGCTTATCGCACTACTTGTATCATTCTGCTTTAACACACCTTTTTGAATAAAAAATGCATAGCATTAAGACTATTATTGCATTCTCCTTATATATATATATGTTCATTCATGACATCCAGCACCCGTACACTCTGGTATGGCCAATACGCTAGGGGCTTAAGCATACCCCATAATACGGCATGAGAAGTCCGAACACTTTCGATAGTGCGGCACCCCGAACTTATAGCATTATATGCATCAGCTCCGAATCATGTCTTGGGTCAATAGTTGGGTTTGCCCGACTCCCATGTTTTGGTACCTTACGTTCCGCTATATCGGCTAAGGTAGCACTGGGAGAACTACTGCGATTGTGCCCCAGTTCTGTTGGGCTAAGCACCTCAGTAGAGAAAGCTAAAACTGACTATCATGATAAGATGAGAGACTGGTCGCTGTCCGAGAGGTTTCGAGTCCCTAAAGGCTTATGCCGCTTAGAGCGAGGAGTCGGCCCTGTCTGGCTTAAGGCGTGTATCGCACCCCGAATTCGGCCTTCCGAATACTAGGGGCTTCGCCGAAATTTAAAATTGTAGAATTCTATGGCTAAGTGAGAGTGATAACGCATTATAGTCCGATTGCCTTGTTCGTTGTGCTGAGCACCTCCCTCGAAGGACCCAACAATGGGAACAAGAGTGCTCAGGTTTATCCCGAACACCCCACCACTCGTGGCGTGGGGGCAGGACCCGACGACTAGCCATCTCTCAGATTTGATAAACAGCCGAACAGAAGGTAATATTTTAAATTCAAATAAGCGTTGCATAGCGCATATGAACAAGTTTTCATAAATACAGGATTACACGAGCGAGTTTACTCGAATATTATATCTTTCATACACTCGTCCGCTACGAGACGAGCACCCTTCAGGACACCCTCATAGTACATCTCGGGGTGGCGATGCTCCTTGCCCTCCGGCGAACCTTCCTTAATCAGCTTCACGGCGTCCAGCTTGGCCTATTGCACCTTCACACGGGCGAAAGCCCGGCGTGCACCTTCGATGCAGACGGACCGCTTGATGACTTCCAGCCGTGGGCAGGCATCCACAAGCCGCCTCACCAGGCCGAAGTAGCTGTTGGGAAGGGCGTCGCCAGGCCACATCCGGACTATAAAGCCCTTCATGCCCTGTTCGGCCGCCTTGTGCAGCTCGACCAGTTGCTTCAGCTGGTAGCTCAGAGGCATCGGGTGTTCGGTCCCAGTATACTGAGACCAGAACAACTTCTCCGTTGAGCTTCCCTCCTCGGCCTGGTAAAACTGTGCGGCATCCGACACGCTGCGGGGCAAATCTGCGAATGCTCCTGGAGAGCTCCGGATTCGGGTAAGTAACAGGTAATTTACTTTCACATGCTTGCTTTGCATATAGAATGCCTTACCCGCCGCTATCTTCTTCATCGCATCAATCTCCTAGAGGGCCTTTTGGGCTTCGGCCTTGGCACTCTTTGCGCTCTTGAGGGCCGCGGCAAGCTTGGACTCTCGCGTCTTCAAGTCAAGCTCCAACGCCTCGTGCTTCGTCACGAGGGCGTGGAGATCTTGCTGCACCTCGCCCACTCGAGCCTCATGCCTTTCCCGCTTGGTGCGCTCCTTGGCCGCTTTGTTTTCGGCCTCGGATAGCGCTTGCTTCAGGTTCGCCACCTCGGTCGTGGCCCCTGGTAAATTTACGATGATCTTGTCATTTTGCAATCGCATTCTTTTTATAAATATCCATAGACTAGGTACTACTTACCTTTGTTCTCCTCGAGCTGCCTCTTGGCAAGGCCTAGCTCGTCCTTGGACCCTTTAAGGTCCTGCTTCAGTGCGGCGACCTCCGCAGTCAGTGCGGTAGATGCCAGCAGCGAAGCCTGCATACGCATATTGACATACTTATATTAGACTCCTGCGATATTGTTTGATCCTCTGTTCGGCTTTTCTTTGTGAACACCGAACAGAGCATCAGGGGCTACTATCTATGCGGTAATATTTTTCCCCATATTCCAAAAACTTACCTCAAATCCTGTTAGAAGGCTGGCATAGGCTTCAGTCAATCCGCTCTTGGCGGACTGAACCTTCTGGACCACCACACTCATAATAGTGCGGTGCTCTTCGTCGATGGAAGCGCTGCGAAGCACTGCCAGTAGATTGTCTGGTGCCTCTGGATGGAAAGAGGTCACCAGCACAGGCGTCTCGCCCCTTTTGGAAGGAGGCCGCCTACCCAAGTCCGGAACCACTGGGGGTTCTGGCGCGGTGTTCGGTTGAGGGCCGAACTCGGAGCCCTCGGGAGCCTTGCTCCCTCTGCTCCCGGAGTCCGGAAGGTCGCCTTGGGGTGCCTGTGGGACTGTCTCCCTCGACCCAGTGCCTCTTGAGACAATACCTCGGCGTTGTCCGTAGGGCAAGGGGAGGTGGCGGTCGGAAGTGGATCGCTATCCATATCCGACGAGCCCAGGGAGCCATCCGATGATACGTCGATACGGGGTCGTGGCGGTCTGCATAGTCATAATTTGGCATTAGGAGAGGCAGTGCGACAAAGGTATGCTATGAGTTACTTCGATATCCGAATACTTACGACTTCGCCAGGGGCTTGGCCCTGAGCAGCCACTCGTCTTCACCTTCGGTGGCGGTGGTGGAGTAGTCTGGAAGGAGAGTCCTTCCCTTCTTGGACCCTTCGCCCCCCCGGTTGGGACGGCCTTCCTTTTCTTGTCTCCCCCGATTGGAGGGGGAGCATCTTCATCCTCCTCATCATCTTCGGGGGAGGAGTGCGTCGCGGAGTTATCGGACAATGAGTCCGATAACACCTAGCATCGGGAACTCTTTTGGGTTCCCTTTGCCTTCTTGGTCCTCTCCGGCACCTTGTAAGGAGCCGGAGTCAGCATCTCCGTTAGGAGAGCGTCCGCAGTGTCTTCGGGCAGAGGGGCCGGACAGTTAATCTGCCCCGACATCTCCACCCAGTCCTGTCAAAGGCATGGAGCTCAGACCCCGCACATGTTTAAGATAGGGATAATAAATATCCTACCAGATGTATGGAACTCACCGAATGCGCTCGGCGCTTTGCGCTTAGCCCACGGTCCTCGGTGAGAGAGGGAGGGACCTCGACGCCCTTGAACAACACTTTCCAGACGTCCTTGTGCGTTGTGTTGAAGAGCTCGCTCAGAGTCTGGTGCTGGGCCGGGTCGAACTCCCACAAGTTGAAGTCCCGTTGTTGGCACGGGAGGATCCGGCGGATGAGCATGACCTGGACTATGTTGACAAGCTTGAGCTTCTTGCCTGCCATATTCCGGATACATTTCTAGAGTCCGTCCAGCTCTACCGATGAACCCCAGGACAGGCCCTTCTCTTTCTAGGAGGTGAGCCGCGTGGGGATTCCGGATCAAAACTTGGGGGCAGCCACCCATTTGGTGTCGCGCGGCTCGGTGATGTAGAACCATGCCGATTGCCACCCCTTTATGATCTCCACGAAGGAGCCTTCAAGCCATATAATGTTGGGCATCTTGCCCACCATGGCTCCGCCGCATTCTGCTTGTTGGCTGCCCACCACCTTCGGCTTGATATTGAAGGTCTTTAACCATAGGCCGAAGTGGGGCCGGATGCGGAGGAAAGCCTCGCACACGACGATGAACGCCGAAATGTTGAGGATGAAGTTTGGGGCCAGATCATGGAAGTCCAGCCCGTAGTAGAACATGAGACCACGGATGAATGGATGGAGGGGAAACCCCAGTCCGCGAAGGAAGTGGTGGAGGAAAACTACCCTCTCGTGAGGTTCAGGGGTAGGAACGATCTGCCCCGCAGCGGGCAGCCGATGCGCGATGTTCGTGGCCAAGTATCCGGCTCCGCGCAGCTTCTTGATGTGTCCCTCCGTAACGGAGGAAGCCATCCATTTGCCTCCCGCTCCGGACATGATTGGAGAAGGTTGAGGGGAAGGATGTGGGCTTGGGCGTTGGAGCTTGAGTGTGCAGGAGTGGATGAGCAAGGAGGAAGAAGGCGTGGGTAGAAAAAGGTTAAACCTTGTCCCTTTATAAGGATGGCCGAAACTATGCGCCCCCACCAGCCTGGTAAAACTCGCTTATCCCCCAAGTGCCGTAATCGATGGCGCGGTTGGGTTACCCATGCCCGTATTGATGAGAATCCCGTAATAAGGGGGACACAATCTCTGCTTTGACAAGACGTGTCAAAAATCTGCCTCGCGTTATATGCGGGGCTAGTTAAAGGAAACAGTTTGAATAATCACCGGGCCATGGCATAATGTCATGTTGCCAAAACGTGTCAGCAGATTAGATTTGTGGAAATAGTATTCTCTCTACGATGGTATGTGGAACTTATTTTGTAGGGTCGGACACTATCCTTATATTCAAAATTCTTCCGTGGTGTATTCAGAGGAGGAACCCGCCTTGCAATGCCAAAGACAATACTACGCGTCGGACTCATCGTCATTGAAGCCTGGTTCAGGGGCTACTGAGGGAGTCCTGGATTAGGGGGTCTCCGGACAGCCGGACTATATCCTTTGGCCGGACTGTTGGACTATGAAGATATAAGATTGAAGACTTTGTCTCGTGTCCGGATGGGACTCTATTGGCGTGGAAGGCAAGCTAGGCAATACGGATATGTATATCTCCTCCTTTGTAACCGACCTTGTGTAACCCTAGCCCCCTTCGGTGTCTATATAAACCGGAGGGTTTTAGTCTGTAGGACAACATACAATCATACCATAGGCTAGCTTCTAGGGTTTGGCCTCTTCGATATCATGGTAGATCAGCTCTTGTAATACTCATATCATCAAGAATAAATCAAGCAGGACGTAGGGTTTTACCTCCATCAAGAGGGCCCGAACCTGGGTAAAACATCGTGTCCCCTGCCTCTTGTTACCATCTGCCTTAGACGCATAGTTCGGGACCCCCTACCCGAGATCCGCCGGTTTTGACACCGACAAGATGGCTTATGATTTTTTTCCTCATCGAAAGACTCAATATAGCAGAAGATGGCCATCGGAGGGCCACCAGGGGGCCCACGAGGTAGGGGGCGCGTCCAGGAGGTAGGGCACCCCCCGCCCTCGTGGGCAGGGTGTGGCCCCCCTGGTGAACTTCTTGCGCTCAGTATTTTTTATATATTCTGAAAACGTCTTCTGTGAAGTTTCAGGACTTTTGGAGCTGCGCAGAATAGGTCTCTAATATTTGCTCCTTTTCCAACCCAAAATCCCAGCTGCCGGCATTCTCCCTCTTTATGTAAACCTTGTAAAATAAGAGAGAATAGGCATATGTATTGTGACATAATGTGTAATAACATGCCATAATGCAATAAATATCGATATAAAAGCATGATGCAAAATGGACGTATCAATAAGCCCATCGATGAACTACCAAAGCGCCGACGTCAGCGGCACCACTCACGATCACGTCGGGCAAGGGAAAGTAATACATACATCAGAGATAATAACACTCCGGACAACGCCGAAGATCCCGATCACCCCGTTGAGCCTGCGTTTGAGCAGGATGAAAGGGAAGAAGATCAACACAGCCCCGAACACACCAATCACGAGGATTCGAAATACATTAATTACTTACCTGCCTATGAAGAGGATGTCAGCCTCGACAACGAAGACTTCATCATCCAAGAGGAAACCTCGAACAAGAATGCTTCATGCGACAGCTAGATTCGAAAGACAGTAATTACTTACCTGCCTCTGAAGAGGATGTCAGCCTCGACAATGAAGACTTCATCGTCCCAGAGGAAACCTCGAACAAGAATGCTTCACACGACAACTCGTCGCCACTGCGCGAAGCCTGAAAAAGAAACAACAGCAGCTTCAAGCCGAACATGATACACTCAACAACAGATGGACCAAGGTCCTGGCTGCCGAAGAATACGGTCTCGAGCGCCCAACAAAGAGTTACCCAAAACGCAGGCTACTGCCACAATTTAACGATGAGGCCCTTGAGCTAATACTGTCAAAATACAATCAGGCTGACCAGCAGGACCGACCACCACATGGATGGGACAAAGCGGCTAATTATGCCGAACACCAGCCCCGCCACCTTGCCGTAGAGGCAAGGAGACAACGGCTCCAGGCTACACATACGACTTACGTTAGGACCTGGACAACAGAGCCGTCCAGACAAGATCAATCTACGGATCATGAGGATGTGCTCCAAGACGGGATGACGGCCATCAGGCTTGGCATGACAGACATAACCAAATTCAGGGTCAGCCCCAAACACAGATGTCATCCGAACTCTATCGCGATGTCACCCAATACAGAGGCGCCGCACACCCTATGTGATTTACCAATAAGGTAATGCAGCACCAGTTTCCGGAAGGGTTTAAACCAGTCAACATCGAGCCATACGATGGAACGATGGATCCCGCCGTATGGATTGAAGATTTCCTTCTCCACATTCACATGGCTCGCGGAGACGATCTCTACGCCATTAAATACCTCCCTCTAAAGCTAAAAGGAATAGCACAACACTGGTTGAATAGCCTCCCAGAGAGCTCCATTGGCAATTGAGAAGACTTAGAGGATGCTTTCCAGGACAACTTCCAGGGCACTTATGTCTGGCCACCGGATGCCGACGACCTAAGTCACATAATTCAGCAACCCGGAGAGTCAGCTCGCAAACTCTAGAATCAGTTCTTAATTAAAAAGAATCAAATCATGGACTACCCCGACGTCGAAGCCTTAGCGTCATTTAAGCACAGTGTCCAGGACGAATGGCTTGCCCGACACCTTGGCCAGGAAAAGCCAAAGACCATGGCAGCTCTTACTGCACTTATGGCCCGCTTCCGTGCGGGCGAAGATAGCTGGTTGGCTCGTAGAAGCAATAGTACCAGTGACCCCGACACTTCCGAGGTCCGGGACGTCAATGGAAGACCGCGACGCAACAAAAATAAGCATCGGAACAACAACGGCGAAACAGAGGATACAACAGTAAACGCTGGATTCAGTGGCTCTAAATCCGGTCAGTGGAAGAAGCCGTTCAAAGGAAATAGGGACGGTCCCTCCAATTTGGATAAAATATTGGATAGGCCTTGCCAGATTCATGGCACCCCTGACAAGCATGCCAACCACACTAATAGAAATTGCTGGGTTTTTAAACAAGCCGGTACATTAAATACCGAACATAAGGGGAAAGGACCTCAAAGCGAGGACGAGGATGAGCCTCGCCCTCAGAACACTGGAGGACAGAAGAAGTTCCCCCCTGAGGTAAAAACAGTGAACATGATATACGTCACCAACATCCCTAAGAGGGAGCGCAAGCGCGCAGTAAGGGACATATACGCCGTAGAGCCTGTCACTCCAAAATTCAACCCATGGTCGGCTTGTCCGATCACCTTCGATCGCAGGGACCACCCAACCAGTATCCGTCACGGAGGTTTGGCGACCCTGGTACTCGATCCTATCATCGATGGATGCCATCACACTAGAGTCCTTATGGACAATAGTAGCAGCCTAAACTTGATCTATCAAGATACTGTCCGTAAAATGGGTATCGACCCCTCCAGAATCAAGCCCAGTAATACTACCTTTAAAGGAGTAATACCTGGCGTGGAGGCTTGCTGCACGGGCTCCTTAACACTAGAAGTAGTATTCGGCTCTCCAGACAACTTCTGAAGGGAAGACTTGATCTTTGACATCGTCCCTTGTCGCAGTGGTTATCATGCACTGCTCAGACAAACGGCTTTCGCCCATTTTAATGCGGTCCCACACTACACTTACCTGAAGCTCAAAATGCCTGGACCTCGTGGCGTCATCACAGTAAATGGGAATATGGAGGCTCCCTCCGTACCGAGGAGCACACCGCGGCCCTGGCAGCCGAAGTACAGGGCAGCATCATCAAGCCGAACAACTCAGTAGTCATCAAGACCCATGACACTGCTGAGGGAGTCCGATCGACATCACAATGCGATGGAGCGGTGGAACCGGAGCTTAACTAGAAGTTTAGCCTCCGCCGACCGCCCCATAAGGTTGCGGCATATGCGCCGCGCGTACATCACCACACACTTAAAATACCTTGGGCAGTGCCGGAGGCACACTGCGGAAAAGGTCTATAGTACGACTTGACCCTACTTGGACCTTACATATTTTCTCCACTGTAGGTTCGTTAAAAACCCGCCGACTCTATGGTTGTACAAGGGCTCTTTTCTAGGCCCCTCCTTTTCACAGACGACCATTGATTCCTCCTCTCAAAGTATTACCCACCAAGGAGAAACGGCGTAGACGTGCAGCAGGGCATCATTGGGATCTTCGAACCGCTACTTTTAGGCCCCGTGTAAACCTTTCCCTTGTGTAAACTCTTGGCATGTAAAATGGCCTCGATATCTATGGCATTATCTGTAATAACACGTCTCGACATCTTAATAGGGGTATAAAGGAAGCAGTTGATTACCACCTTTTGTTTGGTACCCATTTATTTTCTATTATCACCTATATCTCCCCACTTCAGACTGCCATAGGTGCTTTAATCCGGCCTTAACACCGGGGCTGTACTCGGCCTTGCACATCCCAAGTCCGAACTCCCTTAGGGAACTCCTCGGCGTCCCGGATATCGCATTATATGCATTGGCTCCGAATCATGTCTTCGGTCTATAGTTGGGTTGCCCAGCTCCTGTGCTTACCACCTTACGTTCCGCCCGTTCGGCTAAGGTAGTAAAGGGAGAACTACTGCGATTGTCTTTCTGGTTCGTCTGATCAAGTACCTCAGTAGGGAAAGCCGAAAACTGACTGTCATGATAGGCGAGAGCTAGTCGGCGATTCGGTGACTTAGTCTTATACTACAAATCGTTCGCGATTCACTCCATGTAATACGAGGGGCTGGTCTTCGTCCAGCTGCGTGGAAAAGGTACCATAGTCCGGATAGCCGCACACGCACCAGGGGCTAGTACTTAGCTCCACAGTCAAACTCCCATGGCTAAGTGAAAGTAATAAAGCCGCATAGTCTGACTGCCTGGTTCACCTCGTGGACATCTCCTCTATGGACCAAGACGTTGGATAAAGTGGGGTCACATGTTATGTCATACACCCCTGTAGCACTTACATGGGTGCTGAAGCCGACGACTGGCAACTTTCAGCAGTATAGCAACAAAACGACCGCACAAGAGGGAAAAATCGCTCCAAAAAGGCACAAAAATAGATATATCACAAGCACTGGTTCATAACATAAGTTTTTACGACCTTAACACATCTACTCAAATATCATGTCCTTAGAACATTGGCCCTCTACTATTCGGGCCCCTTCTAGGACGTCATCGAAGTATCTCTCCAGCTTCCGGTGATCTTTGCCTTCGGGTTGGCCTATGGTTGCCACTTCGGTGGCCTTCATCTTCGCCCACTTCATCTTGACGCGGGCGAAGGCCATCCGGGCACCCTCTATGCAGGCCGAATGCTTCACATCATCAAACAGAGGTTGCGCGTCGACGAGCCGCTTCACCAAACTGAAGTAGCTGCCAGGAATGGGCTCGGCCGGCCAGAGCTGGACTATTAGATCCTTCATAGCCAAGCCTGCCACCCTATGCAGCTCCGACAACTACTTCAGCTAGTCGTTCAGAGGCGTCGGGTGTTCCGGCATGAGATATTGCAACCAGAACAGCTTCTCGGTTGAGTTCCCCTCCTGGGCTCGGAAGAACTGTGTGGCATCGGCGACACTCTTTGTATGATCTGCAAATGGGCCGGGAGAACTCCATATTCGCAAAGCATACCCCTGGCCTCCGAAAATACTATACAAAAGAAAGGCCTTACCAGCCGCTATTTGCCTCGCCTGATGGATCTCATCGTGAGCACTACGGGACTCGACCCGCACTTCTTTGGCATCTTGAAGAGCCTTGGCGAGCTCGAATGATGGGGCCGAAGCCTTCTCCTCCAAGATTTCGCACTTGTAGATGATATCCTTTAGCTCCTGCTCGACCTCGGCCACCCGAGCTTTGTGTTGACGGTGGTCGGTCTTTAGCTCTGCAGCCGCTTTGTCAGCGGCTGCCTTATTCACCTCCACCTCTTTCTTGGCCTGGGCAAGAGAGCCTTTGAGGGTCTCGACCTTGGCTGCGCTAGCTGCGATCATAATCAAAGCATTCAAAGAGTTAACCTCTAAACTCGCATATCACTTCTGATATACAACTAAGTTATTAACATTATACGCATACCTTGCATCTCGTCGAACCGCTTGTTAACACGGTCGATCTCTTCATCAGCCACCTGAAGCTTCCGATTGACTTCGGAAACTCCTGCGGCCTGGGGGTTGCCGCCAACAGGGAAGCCTGTTACAATAACAAAGCAGCATGTTAGCTCTCTGGAATACTATGTGGATCGTCTGTCCAATTTCTTTTTAAAAAACTGGACAGAGCCTCAAGGGCTATTGTCTCTGCACACGTATATTCCTCTATATAATTTTTTAGAGGATTACATCACATACCTCAAAGCCTGTTAAAAGGCTAGTAAAGGCTTCGTTCAGTCCGCTCTTAGCAAACTGAACCTTCTCCACCACCACACCCATCAGGGTGCGGTGTTCCACCACGAAGGAAGCACGCTGCAGTGCTTCCTCCAGAGCGTAGGGCACCTTCGGATTAGTGGAAGTCACCGGTGGAGCTGATGCTCCTCCCCCCTCTTTCAAAGGGGGTTTCTCACCTGATCCTGGGGCCGCGTTGGTCTCCGGGACGGTGTTCGGCTGGGGCCCGGATTGTTGGGGCTCCTCGCTGTCGGTTGTCATGGGGGCCGTCCCCCCTAGGTCTTCGGTGACCGAGGTATTAACCTCGGGCGCCTTCTCGATGGCCTCGCTCGCACCCCTCAACTCGAAGAGGTCCTTCGGGACGATACTTCGACATCCTCCATGGGGGTAGGCGAGGGGGCTCGCGGCGGCGTGTCACTCTCTGCCATCTCGGGTGGCAGAGAGTTCCCCTCTGATAATGGAGTTTGCGGGACCTCGCATGGAGGGCTGAAAGGCAAAATGACAAAATAACTTATGTACTGAAAACAAGAAGATCGAAGATAAACAACAGAGTTCTGAATACTTACGATTCGGCCAGGGGCTTCACCGTGGGAGGTCTCTTGGGGACTAGTTCAGACTCCGAGTCCGAACTGTCCAAGAGGACCACCTTCCCTCTCTTGGGCGTCTCCCCCTTTGGGTCCTCGAAGGCCGCCCTCTTCTTCTTCCTCCCCTTATGTGGGGAGTCGCTCTCCACCTCCTCCTCCTCTTCTTCCTCATCTCCCTCATGGGAAGAGAGGGCTTCTGTCTCCCCGGACACCGTGTCCGAAGGACCTTTGTGGCCGGGGACGCCCCTGGCCTCCTTGCCCTTCTTCTTCTTGGCCTTCTTCTCTGGCGCTCGATAAGGCGCCGGGACCAACATTTATGTTAGCTGGGGAGTACCTGGGTCTTTAGGCAGCGGTGCCGGACAGTTGATCCGCTCCGCCTTTGCCGTCCAGCCCTTTACGGAAGACAGGCAACACATTATATCTAACTTACCTGACCGAATAGGTCTTTGGAGATATTGTGCTTACCGGTGAGGCTGGGTTCTCGCTGTTGAGTTCGATGTCTTTAGTCTTCATAGCCCAACTTTTCTGGGCCTTGAAGAGCTGCTTCCATATATCTGCTGGGAAACGTAGCATGCAATTTCCAAAATTTCCTACGCTCACGCAAGATCTATCTAGGAGATGCATAGAAACGAGAGGGGAAGAGTGTGTCTAGGTACCGTCAGACCGAAAGCGGGAGCGTTTGATAACGCGGTTGATGTAGTCGAACTTCTTCTCGCTCCGACCGATCAAGCACCGAACATACGACACCTCTGAGTTCTGCACACGTTCAGTTCGATGATGTCCCTCAAACTCTTGATCCAACAAAGTGTCGAGGGAGAGTTTCGTCAGCACGACGGCGTGGTGATGGTGATGGTGAAGTGATCCACGCAGGGCTTCGCCTAAGCACTACGTGAATATGTGTGATAGCTTGGCTTATTAGGGATGATAGACTACTCATATCAATAAGGAATTCCTTCTTTTCTGGGAGCCCATTCGGGAAGAACTCCAAATTTAAGCATGCTTAGCTTGGAGTAATTTCAGGATGGGTGACCGGCCGGGAAGTTGCTCCCGGGTGTGCATGAGTGAGGACAAAGTGCGCAAAAAAGACTAGTATTGATCCGTGGGGACAGTCTAGATCCTGCCAGGAGTAACGACCACCAGCGGGTGTGTCCGGGGCGGTACAAGTTGGTATCAGAGCCGGCCCTCGCGGTTACACGGATGTTTGCGAACAGGTGCGCGGTCATGTTGTTCATGACGTTTGTGACCCGTCATGGCACACGGCATGGCACATGTACCGGACTAGATGCACAGACGTATGTGCCAAGAGGGAACGTTCCTGTGGCCCGACAAGGACGTCGGTTCCTCTCAGTGGGGGTGTATGTGATAGCCTGGCTTATTAGGGATGATAGAGTACTCATATCAATAAGGAATTCCTTCTTTTCCGGGAGCCCATTCGGGAAGAACTCCAAAGTTAAGCGTGCTTAGCTTTGGAGTAATGTCAGGATGGGTGACCGGCTGGGAAGTTGCTCCCGGGTGCTGATACATCTCCATCGTATCTACTTTTCCAAACACTTTTGACCTTGTTTTGGACTATAACTTGCATGATTTGAATGGAACTAACCCAGACTAACGCTGTTTTCAGCAGAATTGCCATGGTGTTATTTTTGTGCAGAAATAAAAGTTCTCAGAATGACCTGAAACTTGATGGACAATATTTTTGGAATATATAAAAAATACTGGCGAAAGAATCTACGTCAGGGGGCCCACACCCTGTCCACGAGGGTGGGGCACGCGCCCACCCCCCTGGGGCGCGCCCCCTGCCTCATGGGCCCCATGATGCTCCACCGACCTCAACTCCAACTCTATATATTCATGTTCGGGGAGAAAAAATCAGGGAGAAGGATTCATCGCGTTTTACAATACAAAGCCGCCGCCAAGCCTTAATCTCTCTCAGGAGGGCTGATCTGGAGTCCGTTCGGGGCTCCGGAGAGGGGATTCCGTCGCCATCGTCATCATCAACCTTCCTCCACCAATTTCATGATGCTCACCGCCGTGCGTGAATAATTCCATCATAGGCTTGCTGGATGGTGATGGGTTGGATGAGATTTATCGTGTAATCGAGTTAGTACTGTTAGGGTTTGATCCCTAGTATCCATTATGTTCTGAGAATGATGTTGCTATGACTTTGCTATGCTTAATGCTTGTCACTAGGGCCCGAGTGCCATGATTTCAGATCTGAACCTATTATGTTTTCATGAATATATGTGAGTTCTTGATCCTATCTTGCAAGTCTATAGTCACCTATTATGTGTTATGATTCGTTAACCCCGAAGTGACAATAATTGGGTTACTTACCGGTGATGACCGTAGTTTGAGGAGTTCATGTATTCACTAAGTGTTAATGCTTTGTTCCGGCACTCTATTAAAAGAAGGCCTCAATATCCCTTAGTTTCCAATAGGACCCCGCTGCCACGGGAGGGTAGGACAAAAGATGTCATGCAAGTTCTTTTCCATAAGCACGTATGACTATATTTGGAATACATGCCTACATTACATTGATTAACTAGAGCTAGTTCTGTGTCACCCTATGTTATAACTGTTACATGAGGAATCACATCTGACATAATTATCCATCACTGATCCATTGCCTACGAGCTTTTCACATATTGATCTTTGCTTAGTTACTTTTCCGTTGCCACTGTTACAATCACTACAAAACTGCTACTGTTACTTTTGCTACCGTTACCGCTACTATCATATTACTTTGCTACTAAATACTTTGCTGCAGATATTAAGTCTTTCAGGTGTCGTTGAATTGACAACTCAACTGTTAATACTTGAGAATATTCTTTGGCTCCCCTTGTGTCGAATCATTAAATTTGGGTTGAATACTCTACCCTCGAAAACTGTTGCGATCCCCTATACTTGTGGGTTATCAAGACTATTTTCTGGCGCCATTGCCGGGGAGCATAGCTCTATTCTTTGAGTCACTTGAGATTTATATTTCCTGATCACTATGAAGAACTCGAAAGATGAAAGAACGAAGATTTTTCCCTCAACTACGAGGGGAGGTAAGGAACTGCCATCTAGCTCTACACTTGATTCACCTTCTGTTATGAGTAAACTTGCGACCCCTACTCCTGCTATTCATTCTGATATGTCACATGTTATTGATGATGCCACTTCTGCTTTGCATGATGCTTATGATGAAACTACTTCTATGCTTTATAATACTATGCCACTAGTTGAATTTCTTGATGAACAACTTGCTAGGGTTAGAGAGAATGAAATTATTGAAACTGATAATATTGATGAAAGTGATGATGAAGATTCTCCCCCTAGATATGAATTGCCTGTTGTGCCTGAGGGTTATGTTATGGATGAAGAAACTACTAGAGACTTTTTAGCTTGCAATGATAGATATGATCTTAAGAAATTGTTAGCTAAGCAAGAAAAGTCTTTGAATGCTAGAATGAAATATGACCCTGCTTTTGCTACTTCACCTATCTGTATTTGTGATAAGGATTATGATTTCTCTGTCGATCCTGAGTTAATTACTTTGGTTGAACCTGATCCTTTTTATGGCTACGAATCTGAAACTGTTGTGGCACATCTTACTAAATTAAATGATATAGCCACCCTGTTCACTAAGGATGAGAAAACTCGCTATTACTTTATCCTTAAGTTATTTCCATTCTCGTTAAAGGGTGATGCTAAAATATGGTTTAATTCTCTTGATCCTGGCTGTGTGCGTAGTCCCCAGGATATGATTTATTACTTCTCTACTAAATATTTCCTCGCTCATAAGAAACAAGCTGCCTTAAGGGAAATATATAATTTTGTGCAAATTGAAGAAGAGAGTCTCCCACAAGATTGGGGGATGCTTCTCCGATTACTTAATGCTTTGCCTGATCATCCTCTCAAGGAAAATAAAATACTTGATATCTTTTATAATGGACTAACCGATGCTTCCAGAGACCACCTGGATAGCTGTGCTGGTTGTGTTTGCAGGGAAAGAACTATTGATCAAGCTGAATTGCTATTGAATAATATGGTGAGTAATGAAAATGATTGGACACTTCCTGAACCAACTCCTAAGCCAACTCCGAAGAAAAGGGGTATTCTATTTCTCAGTCCCGAAGGTATGCAATAGGCAAATAAATCGATGAAAGAAAAAGGTATTAAAGCTGAAGATGTTAAGAATTTACCACCTATTGAAGAAATGCATGGTCTTGATAACCCGACACAGGTAGTAAAGGTAAATTCTCTCTATAGATTTGATAAGGGTGAAATCCCATCTACTATGTTTGCTAGCCAATGCTTGGATGAGTTTGATAATTTTATTGTTAAACAAGAAAACTTTAATGCTTATGTTGGTAGACAATTGAAACATAATGCTTATATGATTGAACACTTGAGTGATTATATGTCTAGAGTTAAAGGTGAGCTTAAACTTATTAGTAAACATGCTTCTATGGTTACCACTCAAGTAGAACAAGTGCTTAAAGCTCAAAATGATTTGCTCAATGAATTAAATAATAAGAAAAATGATAATGCTATTAGAGTTGTGACTAGAGGGGGTAAAATGAGTCAGGATCCTTTTTATCTTGAGGGACACCCTAAGAGAATTGAGCAAGATTCTCAAAGAACTAATGTTGATGCACCTAGTTCTTCTAAGAGGAAGAAAAAGAAAAATGATAGGACTTTGCATGCTTCTGGTGAACCTGTTGTTGACACACCTGAGAATCCCAATGATATTTCTATTTCGGATGTTGAAACATAATCTGGTAATGAACATGAACCTAGTGATAATGTTAATGATGATGTTCATGTTGATGCTCAACCTGGCAATAACAATGATGTAGAGATTGAACCTGCTGTTGATCTTGATAGCCCACAATCAAAGAATCAACGTTATGATAAGAGAGACTTCGTTGCTAGGAAACACGGTAAAGAAAGAGAATCATGGGTTTAGAAACCCATGCCTTTTTCTCCTAAACCATCCAAGAAAAAGGATGCTGAGAATTTTGAGCGCTTTGCCGAAATGATTAGACCTATCTTTTTGCGTATGCGTTTGACTGATATGCTTAAAATGAATCCCTATGCTAAGTATATGAAAGATATTGTTACAATTAAAATAAATATACTGGAAGCTGAAATTTCCACCATGCTTGCTAATTATACTTTCAAGGGTGGAATACCTAAGAAACTAGGAGATCCAGGAGTACCAACTATACCATGCTCCATTAAAAGAAACTATGTTAAAACTGCTTTATGTGATCTTGGAGCCGGTGTTAGGGTCATGCCTCTCTCTTTATATCGTAGACTTGATTTGAATAAGTTGACACCTACTGAAATATCTTTGCAAATGGCTGATAAATCAACTGCTATACCTGTCAGCATTTGTGAGGATGTGCCTGTTGTGGTTGCAAACGTTACTATTTTAACGAACTTTGTTATTCTTGATATCCCCGAGGACGATAGTATGCCGATTATCCTGGTAGACCCTTTTTGAATACTGCAGGAGCTATTATTGATTGCAACAAAGGCAATGTCACTTCTCATGTTAATGGTAATGAGCATACGGTACACTTTCCGAGGAAACAACCTCAAGTCCACAATATCAATTCTATTGGAAAAATTCCAACAATTACTATTGGAGGTTTCGAATTCCCTCTTCCTACTGTCAAGAAGAAATACGATATTCTTATTGTTGGGGATGTTCATATCCCCGTTGAGGTAACATAGTGTTATTCGAAAATTCTCTGGTTTCATGTTATTCGGAAATAGTTTGTTAACAAGACTTGATCAACCTTGTTAATTGATTCCTTTTGATGAGCATAAGATGGATGAAGGTAGAAGCACAACTCTCTATACCCTCCTTTTACTTTTTGTTATTTAGATTAAATAAAGTAAAAATAGTATTTTCTATCAGTTTTTTTAATTATCCTTGTAATAAAAAATACCCTGAAAATAAAAGTTCTCCAAACGACCTGAAAATTTAATATGATTTTTTTCTAGAATATTTAAGAATTATTGACACTAAGAACACACCAGGGGGACCCACCATGTGCCCACGAGGGTGTAGGGCGCGCCCACCCCCTGGGCGCGCCCCTTGCCTTGTGGACCCCAAGTGGGTCCCCTCCACTTATCCTTGCACCCACACACTTCGTCTTCCCCCAGAAAAAAATCATCCACCAGCTCAAACCCGATTTCTAGCTCATCTTGTTGCCATTTTTGATCTCCTAGCTCAAAGCTCCATTCACAAAACCGCTTTGGGGGATTGTTCTTTGGTATGTGACTCCTCCAATGGTCCAATTAGTTTTTGTTCTAGTGCTTTATTTATTGCAAATTTTTGCTGCTTAGGTGACCCTGTTCTTGAGCTTTCATGTCAAATTTATGTGGTCAAAAGTAGTTTTAATGCATGATATGGCCTCTAGGAACTTGTGGGAGTAGTTGCTATCAATCTTGTTGAGTTTGGTTCACTTTTATTTCGAGTTACTAAAAATTTCAGAAATTTTTCAGAGGAAGAAATATGTTTAGGAAAATGTACCAAGGCGGGTCCTCAAGGAAGCAGGCACCTAGGCTCGCGATACGTGAGCCGGACTATGAACTACCAAGAGAAGCTCAAGTGCGGCCTTGTGAATGGCCGTTAGAAGATTTTATGGTCCGTGCAAGCATCAAGGAAGAATTTGATGCGTATGTGCGTAATGCTGATCTTGAGGGCTTCGTGTCAGATAAGTGCCCGCAATACCACTACCTAACTGATTCATTTGTGAGAAGGTTTAAATTTACACCCTCACGCAATTCTCATAATGTTTTATTTGATCTTTATGATAAATCATATACCATGGACCTAGAAGATTTTAATACTGCTTGTAAACTCCCTCACTGGGGCAATGTTAGTGAACCTCGCAAATCTGAATATAAAGACTTTCTTGCTAGTATTACTGTGGGGGAATCTAGGGAAATCACACAAGCTACCATAGGGAGCATTCATTTTCCTTCTATACATTATTTTGCTCTTTTCGTGGGTAGGTGCATTAATGGTAAAGATGAGGCTTGTCACATGTGCATTCCAGATCTTAGTGTCCTCAAGAGTGCGGTATTAGGTGACAAATAATATAACTTGGGGGCTATTGTTGCACGTAGGTTGCACCTTAATAGTTTAAGTGGAGACTTGTTTGGTGGAATTTATGCAACTCGTGTAGCTGATTTTCTTGAGATACCCATACATGAGAATGATATAGAATTGCCTTCTGCTTATCTAGATTATAATGCTATGATTCGTCATCAGTTTGTTGAGAGGAATGAACAGTTCCTCCAATACCAACTAATCTTTGACAGACGTTGCACTGTCCATGTTGCTCTCCCTGCTCCTGCTTTCTTTGAATTTCAGGCAAAAGGGGGATATTTTATAACTAGGGAGGAGGCGAACGAGTATGAGAGGAGGACGGAGGCAACTCGCCTCCAAGCTGTAGCTCGTGAGGCAATAGCCGCTGCATCTCAGTACGACCCCAGTTACAACTTCGGATATCCGCCAGGCCAGCCGTCGCCATAGACCAACTTAGGCCAAAATCCTAAGCTTGGGGGAGTATGTATTCCTCACCGACATTACATTCATGTTCACACACTCATGCCAGTTGTCGGTGCTCATACCTTTTCATCGTATTATCCATGCTAGTTTAATTTCTTTTAAGCCTTCTTCTTGTGTGTTTGAAAAACCTTAATAAAAACCAAAAAAATTGGTTGTAGCTTTTAGCTAGTTTACTTTCCATGCTTGTAGTAGTAGTAATTAAAAATGAAACCCAAAAAGATTTCTCGTTCTTCTTTTGCTTGTTGGGAGCTTTCCCGTGTAAATAGTTTTATTTCCTTTCTTTTCTTTGGGGGTCGAGAGGAGAAGACCATGATGAAAATGTTGAGTGGCTCTCATATGCATTATTGTTGATCTAACAAAGAGCCTGTATTACCTTGTCTTCTCCTGTGTATTAAGTGCTTGCAGATTCTAGCTTAGTCCAGTGCACGTGCACTATTATTATTATCCACACCGTTCGCTCGTGCAAGTGAAAGGCAATAATGACAATTTATGATGAATTGATTGAGATGAGAAAAGCTGGTATGAACTCGACCTATCTTGTTTCTGTAAATACAATGAGTTCATCGTTCTGATTCAGCCTATTATGAATGAAACATGTTTGCAATGACAATTAGATATTATAGTTTCTCATGCCATGCTTAATTAGCTAGGAGTTTATAATGGTTTACCTTGCGTGCCAACATGCTATTAAAATGGTTGTGATGTGGTATGATAGGGTGGTATCCTCCTTTGAATGATTTGAGTGGCTTGACTTGGCACATGTTCACGCATGTAGTTGAAACAAAATCAACATAGCCTCCACGATATTTATGTTCGTGGTGAATTATATCCTACTCATGCTTGCATTCAGTGTTGATTAATTTTAATGCATGTTCATGACTGTTGTCGCTCTCTAGCTGGTTACTTCCCAGTCTCTTTCTAGCCTTCACTTGTACTAAGCGGGAATACTGCTTGTGCATCCACTTCCATAAACCCCAAAGTTATTCCATATGAGTCCACCATACCTTCCTATATGCGGTATCTACCTACCGTTCCAAGTAAATTTCTATGTGCCAAACACTAAACCTTAAAATGAAATTCTGTTTTGTATGCTCGAATAGCTCATGTATCAACTAGGGTTGTTTATATCTTCCATGCTAGGCGGGTTATTCTCAAGAGGAGTGGACTCCGCTCCTCACTCACAAGAAAATGGCCGGTAACCGGGATGCCCAGTCCCATGCTCTAACCAAATCAAAATAATTGCAAACAAAACTCCCCCGGGATTGTTGTTAGTTGGAGGCACCCATTGTTTCGGACAAGCCATGGATTGATGTTTATTGGTGGTGGGGGAGTATAAACTTCACCATTCTGTTTGGGAATCGCCTATAATGTGTCTAACATGGAAGATATCGAGATCTCTTAGTTGTTATGTTGACAATGAAAGTATACCACTCAAAATATTATTTATCTCTATTTCAAAATCGAGCTCTGGTACCTATACAAATCCCTGCTTCCCTCTGCGAAGGGTCTATCTATTACTTTTATGTTGAGTCATCATCCTCTTATTAAAAAGCACCAGTTGGAGAGAACTGCTGTCATTTGCATGTATTACTGTTAGTTTACATTGAGTATGACTGTGTATAGATCTCTTTTACCATGAATTACAATGTTTAGCCAGTCCTTGAACTTCAAAGGTGCTCTGCATTTATGTTTTGCGGTCTCCGAAAGGGCTAGCGAGATACCATCTTGTTATATCATATTATGATTGTTTTGAGAAAGTGTTGTCATCCAAGATTTATTATTATTGCTCGCTAGTTGATTATGCCATTGATATGAGTAAACATGAGACCTAAATGTTATTGTGAATATGGTTAGTTCATAATATTTGCTGAAAACTTGAATGCTGGCTTTACATATTTACAACAACAAGATCAAACAGAGTTTGTAAAAGTTTTTCTTTATCACTTTCAGTTTGTCAACTGAATTGCTTGAGGACAAGCAAAGGTTTAAGCTTGGGGGAGTTGATACGTCTCCATCGTATCTACTTTTCCAAACACTTTTGACCTTTTTTTGGACTCTAACTTGCATGATTTGAATGGAACTAAACCAGACTGACGTTGTTTTCAGCAGAATTGCCATGGTGTTATTTTTGTGCAGAAATAAAAGTTCTTAGAATGACCTGAAACTTCACGGAGAATATTTTTTGAATATATAAAAAATACTGGCGAAAGAATCTATGTCAGGGGGCCCACACCCTGTCCACGAGGGTGGGGGCGCGCCCCCTTCCTCGTGGGCCCCCTGATGCTCTACCGACCTCAACTCCAACTCTATATATTCACGTTTGGGGAGAAAAAAAATCAGGGAGAAGGATTCATCGCGTTTTAGGATATGGAGCCTCCGCCAAGCCCTAATCTCTCTCGGGAGGGCTGATCTGGAGTCCGTTCGGGGCTCCGAAGAGGGGAATCTGTCGCCATCGTCATCATCAACCGTCCTCCATCACCAATTTGATGATGCTCACCGCCTTGCATGAGTAATTCCATCATAGGCTTGCTGGACGATGATAGGTTGGATGGGATATATCATGTAATCGAGTTAGTTTTGTTAGGGTTTGATCCCTAGTGAGGGCGTCCTGGATTAGGGGGTATCCGGACAGCCGAACTATATCCTTTGGCCGGACTATTGGACTATGAAGATACAAGATTTAAGACTTTGTCCTGTCTTTGGATGGGACTCTCCTTGGCGTGGAAGGCAAGCTTGGCAATACGGATATGTAGATCTCCTTCCTTGTAACCGACTCTGTGTAACCCTAGCCCCCTCCAGTGTCTATATAAACCGAAGGGTTTAGTCCGTAGGACCAAGAACAACAATCATACCATAGGCTAGCTTCTAGGGTTTAGCCTCTCTGATCTCGTGGTAGATCAACTCTTGTATTACTCATATTATCAAGAACAATCAAGCAGGACATAGGGTATTACCTCCATCAAGAGGGCCCAAACCTGGGTAAACATCGTGTCCCCTACCTCCTGTTACCATCCTCCTTAGACGCACAGTTCGGGACCCCCTACCCGAGATCCGCCGGTTTTGACACCGACATTGGTGCTTTCATTGAGAGTTCCTCTGTGTCGTCATCGTTAGGCTGGATGTCCCCTTTAATCATCGATAGCGATGTAGTCCAGGGTGAGACTTTCCTCCCCGGACAGATCTTTGTATTCGGCGGCTCCACACTGCGGGCCAACTTGCTTGGCCATCTGGAGAAGATCGAGAGTTACGCCCCTGACCACCAGGTCAGGTTTGGAAGCATAAACCACACGGCCGACATCCACGGAGACTTGATCTTTGGCAGATTCGAGCCCTTGTCGAGTGAGGTAGTCCTGGATTAGGGGGTCTCCGGACAGCCGGACTATCTCCATTGGCCAGACTGTTAGGCTATGAAGATACAAGATTGAAGACTTCGTCTCGTGTCCGAATGGGACTCTACTTGGCGTGGAAGGCAAGCTAGGCAATACGGATATGGATATCTCCTCCTTTGTAACCGACCTTGTGTAACCCTAACCCTCTCCGGTGTCTATATAAACTGAAGGGTTTTAGTCCGTAGGACAACAACCACAACATACAATCATACCATAGGCTAGCTTCTAGGGTTTAGCCTCTCTGATCTCGTGGTAGATCTACTCTTGTACTACCCATATCATCAATATTAATCAAGCAGGACGTAGGGTTTTACCTCCATCAAGAGGGCCCGAACCTGGGTAAAACATTGTGTCCCCTGCCTCCTATTACCATCCGGCCTAGACGCATAGTTCGGGACCCCCTACCCGAGATCCACCGGTTTTGACACCGACATTGGTGCTTTCATTGAGAGTTCCTCTGTGTCGTCGCCGTTAGGCTTGATGGCTCCTACTATCATCGATAGCGATGCGGTCCAGGGTGAGACTTTTCTCCCCAGATAGATCTTCGTATTTGGCGGCTTTGCACTATGGGCTAATTTGCTTGGCCATCTGGAGCAGATCGAAAGCTACGCCCCTGGCCATCAGGTCAGATTTGGAAGTTTGAACTACACGGCCGACATCCGCGGAGACTTGATCTTCGACGGATTCAAGCCACAGCCGGGCGCGCCGCACTATCACGATGGGTATGACCTAGCTCTGCCGTCGAACAGTACCCTAGAGGCCGCGCCCGCATCAGCTCTGACCCTTAGCTCGGAGCCAACTGCGCCAATCAAGGATGGGTGGCTAGACACCGCCTCAGGGGCTGCAATCTCAACGGCGATCGAGCCGAACACCAGCCTAATCCTCTGCGCCGCCCGTGACTCCAAGGTGTCGGGCTCTTTTTCGGACTCTGAACCATCCGCGCCCCTGCCAATCGAATCCGATTGGGCGCCGATCATGGAATTCACCACCGCGAATATCTTTCAGCACTCGCCCTTCGGCGACATTCTGAATTCACTAAGATCTCTCTCTTTGTCAGGAGAGCCCCGGCCGGATTATGGCCAACAGGATTGGGATGCGGACGACGAAGAAATTCGACGCCCACCCACCACCCACTTCATAGCCACTGTCGATGATTTAACCGGCATGCTCGACTTCGACTCCAAAGACATCGATGGTATGGACGATGATCTAGGAGAGGAACATGAACCAGCGCCTATAGGACACTGGAAAGCCATCTCATCATACAACGTATGTATGGTGGACACTCTAAAAGAAGACGACGACGAGGAACGGAAGGACGCTATGAAGGTTTGTCCCCTCGAGAAGAAGTCAAAGCGGCGGCGTAAGCGCCGCCCCGAATCCCGCCTCAGTAGAAACAACAATCATACAGACCCAGCGCTAGAGCAGGGCAAGCCATTGCCGGACCATGGCAACACGAAGAATCAAACCGAACAACACGACTCTGTCAAAGATAATAGTCCGGACGACATCACACCGGACAGACACCCGGAGCAACAGAATGCCCATCAAAGGCTTGTTGCCACCGCAAGGAGTCTAAAAAAGCAGAAGCAAAGGCTCAAGGCTGCGCAAGACACACTCCAAATCAGATGGAGCAAAGTACTCAACACAGCAGCGAAGTACGGCGGCAATCGCCCCACCAAGAGCTACCCAAAGCGGAAGTTGCTACCTGAATTCGATGAGGAGGCCTTAGACCCCCCACAACCAAAAATTAAAACAGCCATCTGGCCGGATAGATGGCCTCACGGCCAACATAAAGCGGCAAGCAACGCCGCACATAAGCCAATACGCGGTTTACGCGAGGGCTCGCACCAAAAGGACGGCGAAACCAGATCCATCTATGGACCACGCAAGCATGCTCCAGCATACGATGCAATACAACAAACATCCAAAAAACATGGTACACCCAGAGATAGGGGTGCCGCACACCCCCTATGTTTCACCGATGAGGTGCTGGACCATGAATTTCCAGAGGGATTCAAACCCGTAAACATAGAGGCATACGACGGAACAACAGACCCTGTGGTCTGGATTGAGGACTATATCCTCCATATCCATATGGCTCGGGGAGATGATCTCCACGCCATTAAGTATTTACCCCTCAAACTCAAAGGGCCAGCTCGGCACTGGCTTAAGAGCCTCCCCGAAAGCTCCATTGGAAGCTGGGAAGAGCTCGAAGACGCCTTTCGGGCAAATTTTCAAGGGACTTATGTCCGACCCCCGGACGCGGATGATTTGAGTCATATAACTCAACAGCCCGGAGAGTCAGCCCGAAAGCTTTGGAACATGTTTCTTACTAAAAAGAACCAAATTGTCGACTGTCCGGACGCTGAAGCCTTGGCAGCTTTTAAGCATTGAGTCCGTGATGAATGGCTTGCCAGAGACCTCGGCCAAGAAAAGCCGAGAACAATGGCAGCATTAACAAGCCTCATGACCCGCTTTTGCGTGGGTGAGGATAGCTGGCTAGCCAGACGCAGCACCAGCGACCCCAGTACATCCGAAGTTAGAGATGGAAACGGGAAATCGCGGCGCAACAACAATAACAAACGCCGAAATAAAGAAGACAGCACGAAGAGCATGGCAGTAAACGCCGGATTCAAAAGCTCTCGGCCAGGTCAGCAAAAGCCGCCCTCTAAAGGCGCCAGAGACGAACTGTCCAGCCTCAACAAAATTCTGGACCAAATATGTCAGATCCATAGCACCCCTAGTAAACCCGCTAATCATACCCACAGAGAATGTTGGGTCTTCAAGTAGTCCGGCAAGCTCAACACCGTACACAAAGGGGAGGATACACCAAGAGAAGACGAGGATGAGCCTCTTAAGAAAGACACTAGGGAACAAAAGAAATTTCCACCAGAAGTCAAAACAGTAACATGTTACACGTGATCAAGGGGAGAAACAAAATGGCACTCCTAGAAAATTATGCCCAAGGGCCTATCACCGCGGAGTCCTTCCGCTGGTCATCTCAACCGATCACTTTCGACCATCGTGATTACTCAGCAAGTATCCAGCGTGCAGGATGGGCTGCCCTGGTCTTAGACCCAATAATTGACGGATACCACTTCACACGAGTCCTGATGGACGGTGGCAGCAGTCTAAACCTGATATACCAGGATACAATCCGCGAAATGGAGATAGACCCAACGAAAATTTTCCATAGCAACACTACCTTTAAAGGAGTAATGCCAGGCCCAGGGGCTCATTGTACGGGCTCCCTGCTACTAAAGGTTATATTCGGCTTCCCCGATAACTTCCGTAGCGAACATTTAACCTTCCACATCGCTCCGTTCCAGAGTGGCTATCAAGCACTACTTGGACGCGAAGCTTTCACTCGCTTTAATGCAATACCGCATTATGCTTCCCTCATGCTCAAGATGCCCGGTCCACGTGGCATCATTACAGTGAATGGAAGTATTGAGCGATCTTTGCGCGCCGAAGAGAGCGCGGCTGCCTTGGCAGCCGCACACTAAAAACGGCCTCACCAACTAAAGCATTTCACAGGTCGTCAAGACCTCGGACACGGTTAGACGAGTCCGGCGCAGCTATATGTAATTCATACCGGATCGATGGTGACACCCCTATTACAAATACAAGGGTCTCAACGCGCGCAGACAAGTGGCAATTTTTACTCATCTTGAATTATACATGGTTTCTTTAAAAACTATCTTTTCGCACGACAACTTTTTCACCTAAGTTCCTCTCTTTTACAGATGATCATCGTGCTACACCCGTCCAGGATACGGCACGACAGAGATACAGGCGCAGATGTGTAGCAGGGACCCGCTCCAAGGATTCTTTTTAGATTAAGACCCTGCGTAAACCTTTTTTACCGTCTCTTGTTGATACACATCCACCGAATTCTCAGCACAATTGAGAAGGATGCTGACGTCTTGGCATGTGGCCACGTCAGAATAATGCACGTACCGGGACACAAAGGGCTTCTTACAAAGGGCACTATTTAGGCCCGGTTTATACCATCAAGACCGAATACCTTAGGGAGTGTTCGGCGTCGCGAGTTTGGACTTATATGCATCAGCTCCGAATCATTGTCTTTGGTCAAGTGTTGGGTTTGCCCGGCTCCTGTCTTTTGGTGCCTTGCGTTCCGCTTTACCGGCTAAGGCAGCACCAGGAGAACTACTGCGATTGTGCCCTGGTTCATCCGGACGAGCACCTCAGTAGAGAAAGCCGAAAACTGACTGTCATGATATAGCGTGAGACTAGTCAACCACTCGATGACCTATAGGAATGTTAGAATTCCTCCGCCTTAACGAAGGGTTGTTTCCCGGCCAGGCATGTACGCAACCCCGAGATCGGGAGAGTGCGGAGCCACCAGGGGCTATCTAGTAGCCCCACTGTCAAACTCCTATGGCTAAGTGAAAGTGTTAAAGCATTATAGTCCGGTTGCCTCGTTCGCTGCGCTATCACCTCCTTTATAGGACCAAAGCACCCCCGCATTATATGTGTGGGGGTTGAAGCCGACGGCTGCAATCTTTCAGGTTATACACATGTATACATAAACGGCCGCACAGGAGGCATCATACTACTTTCAGGCAAAAGTATAAACATAGCCTTATAAAATTTCATAAAAGCATTATATTTACAATGAGAATACATATCACTCAAACATAATATTCTTCGAGCACTGGGCCTCTATCAAACGAGCACCCTCGAGAACCTACTCGAAATAGTGCTCGGCAGCCACTCGGCCTATGGCCGAACCCTACGCCACAACAGTGGTAGCGTCCATCTCCGCCCAGTATGATTTAACATGGGAAAGGGCCATCCGCGAGCCTTCTATGCACGCCGACCTCTTCATCGCATTAATGCGCGGCACCGTACCAAGGAACTGCTGCACTAAGCTGAAATAGCTATTCGGCTTTGGCTTTTCCGGCCATAGCTGATCCACAACAGACCTCATGGCGAGTCCGGACAACCTATTCAGTTCGGCCCATTCGGCTAGCTGGTCAGTCAATGAAAGCGAACGCTCTGGAACGTTGAATTGCGACCAGAACAGCTTGTCCACTTCACGATCTGTTTGACCTTGGAAGTACTTGGCCGCGTCGGCAGCGCTCGCCGCCAAATCCATATACGCATCTGCCGAACTCCACAGCCGATCCAAAGGGGCATAACATGGATCTCCGGACTTCCTCCGTAACATGAAGGGCTTCCCAGCCGCAATATCCCCGGCTTCCCGCAGCTCCTCCTTCTTCGCTCTCATAGCAGAGCGGGTGTCTTTGTCCGCCATCGTGGCCTTCTCAAGGTCCGTTGCATTCGCTCGGTTTTCTTTTTCAAGGACCCGGCAACGGTCGGCAGTGTCTTTTAATTCTACGGCCATCTTGGCCATCTTCTCTTGGCTCTCGCAATGTGCGGCCTTCTTGGCTTTCAACTCTTCGGCCGCCTTCAAAGCAGCCGCATTACTAATCCTCACTTGTTCCTTGGCTCGGGCAAGTTCTGCCCGCAAGGTTTCCACGGTGGCAGCTCCATCTGCAGTCACAACATATTAAAGATACTGGCATCATGCTGCTCTTACTATGTGGCGTTCACCAGATAATAACACTTACCCTGTGCCTCGTCAAGCCTCTTGTTAACAAGCTCGATGTCGGCGTCTGCCGCATCCAGTTGCCGTTTTAATTCGGCAAACTCACTAGTCCGGCTAGCCACCGGAGCTTCCACCACCTGCACATAGGGGCAGTCTGGTTATTGCCTGGGACTATGATCCTCTGTTCGCCGCCGTTCTCGACGACAACCAGAGTCTCAAGGGCTACTATCTACACAGGGCATACCTAACATGTGCAGTACTATCACATATTATCTCACGTACCTCAAAGCCAGTTAGTAGACTCATAAAGGCTTTATGTAATCCGCTTTCGGCAGACGAAATTCTCGCCATCACCGTACCCATCAGCATACAGTGTTCTTCTGAGATGGCCGCTCGCCCCACCAGCTCCCTCAGAAAGTCCGACCGCATACCAGACGGTGCCGGACTATTTTGTTTGCTCTCTTCGGGAGCCGGACGCTAGGGACTTCGGGGGTCTATGGGATTATCTTCTGGCCTCACCGGATCCGGAGAGGCCCTCCGTGACGACACTTCGGGGTCGCCCACTTCTTGAGCGGAGGAGTCTAGGGGAGGCGTTTTGCTCTCCATCATCTCTGGAAGAAGATCCCCCGAAGACGAGCTCAGCTGAGAGGGGATAAGGCCCGAACTGCAAGATATATGCGGTGGTTATTTTCTCAAAAAAAAGATAGCATACCTTTACTATTAAAGTATTTTGGATCACTTACGACTCGTTGGAGGGCTGATCCCCCTGCGGACTTTGTGCGGCAAAAGCACCCCCCGAGGCAGGACCCTCTGTGGGAGACTTCTTCTCCCGTTTGGAGGCTTCAGCTTCCGGATCCTCGGAAGCAGTCCTTTTCCTCCCCCGGTTATCCTCCTTCATGGAGACGCTCATTCCCTCGGTTGGAACTGGCAGCGATGGGGGCCCACGTCCGCCCGTATTATCCCCCCGTATCTTCCTTTGAGTGCTCCGGACAAGGTGCGACCTCGAGCATCTTTTCCAATACTGGATTTTCCAAACCCTCAGGGAGGGGGGCCAAACACCGAATCATCTTCGCCATTGTTAGCCAGTCTTGGTCAAAAAGCAAACTCTCATAAATAACGTCATGATGAATAAAAGACAGTGTGTTCGGCCAGAGGATTTCTTACTTGTTCGGCGGCGTGGTTACTGCTCAGGCCCATGTCCTCGGTAATATCCGGACACTCTACTTGAGGTCCGAAGAATGAGTTGTACGTCTCCTCGTGCGTCAGGCCGAGGAAACTTTGAATGGCACGCGGTCCCTCTGGGTTGAACTCCCACAAGCGAAGGGGCGGGCGTTTGCAAGGCTGGACTTGACGAACCAACATAACTTGTATTACCACAACCAAATTAAAATCTCCCTCGAAGAGATCTCGAATGCGGCTTTGCAGTATAGGCATGTCCTTGGCTGGACCCTAGCTCAAACATCTGCTAATCCATGACATCAGTTGTGGTGGGGGGCCCGAGCGGAAAGCGGAGGCAGCCGCCCACTTGGCACTTCTGGGAGCTGTGACATAAAACCACTCCCGTTGCCATAATTCGGACACCTCTAGAAAGGAACCTTTCGGCCATGGAGCTCTTACCATCTTGCCTATTGATGCACCTCCGCACGCTGCATGTTGCCCCTCGATCATCTTCGGCTTCACTTCAAAGGTCTTGAGCCACAGGCCGAAGTGAGGGGTAATGCGGAGGAAGGCCTCACACACGACAATAAATGTCAAGATGTGGAGAAAGGAGTCCGGAGCTAGATCGTGGAAATCTAGCCCGTAATAGAACATCAAACCCTTGACGAAGGGATCCAGAGTGAGGCCTAGGCCTCGGAGGAAGTGGGAGGCGAACACGACGTTCTCGTTGGGTTCGGGAGTAGGGACGACCTGCCCTCGAGCAGGCAGCCGATGCGAAACCTCGGCGGTCAGGTATCTGGCCTCCCTCAACTTCTTAATGTCCTCTTCCATAACAGAAGAGGGCATCCATCGGCCTTGAAGGCAGGATCTGGACATGATTGAAGATCTGGAGCACCTAACCTGGGCTTTGGGAGTTAGGACTCGAGGCAGGGGAAGGGTTCGATTGAGCACGAGAGGGAAAAAGCGAAAACCTTGTCCCTCTATAAAGAGGGTGAATATCAAGCGTCCTCTCTGTAGCCATTTAGGACTTGCCTATAATCTAGGAGTCCTAGACACGGTTGGGTTACCCACGACCACACTAATGAGAATCCCATAATTGGGGGAACACGATCTCTGCTTTGACAAGACGTGTCAAGAAACCGCCTCGCGTTATGTGTGGAGCTGGTTAAAGAAAAATGGTTCGAATAATCGCCGGGCCATGACATAACGTCATGCTGCCAAAACAAGTTAGCAAATTGCATTTGCGAAAATATTATTCTCTCTACGGCGGTATGCGGAACTTATTTTGCAGGGTCGGACACTATCCTCGTATTCAAATTCTTCTATGATGTATTCGGAGAAGGAACCCACCTTGCAATGCCGAAGACAATACTGCGCGCCGGACTCATCGTCATTGAAGCCTGGTTCAGGGGCTACCGAGGGAGTCCTGGATTAGGGGGTCTCCGGACAGCCGAACTATCTCCATTGGCCGGACTGTTAGGCTATGAAGATACAAGATTGAAGACTTCGTCTTGTGTCCAGATGGGACTCTACTTGGCGTGGAAGGCAAGCTAGGCAATACGGATATGGATATCTCCTCCTTTGTAACCGACCTTGTGTAACCCTAACCCTCTCCGGTGTCTATATAAACCAAAGGGTTTTAGTCCGTAGGACAACAACCACAACATACAATCAAACCATAGGCTAGCTTCTAGGGTTTAGCCTCTCCGATCTCATGGTAGATCTACTCTTGTACTACCCATATCATCAATATTAATCAAGAAGGACGAAGGGTTTTACCTCCATCAAGAGGGCCCGAACCTGGGTAAAACATTGTGTCCCCTGCCTCCGGTTACCATCCAGCCTAGACACACAGTTCGGGACCCCCTACCCGAGATCCGCCGGTTTTGACACCGACACCGAGTGCGCCGCACGGTCACGATGAGCATGATTTAGCTCTACCATCGGACAGTGTTCGGGAGATCGCACCGACGACCGTTTCGACCGTCAATTCGGAGCCCATTGCGACATCCAAGGACGGGTGGATAGACCCCGTCACGGAGGCCGCATCTTTAGCGGCGATCGAGCCAAATACCGACCTTACCCTTCACGGGAGCCGTGACGCCGAACTGCCGGACTCTTCCCCAGCCACAGACTCCGAACCGCCTGCACCCGTACCTATCGAATCCGACTGGGCGCCGATCATGGAGTTCACTCCGCGGATATCTGTCAGCACTCGCCCTTCGGCGACATACTGAATTCATTAAAGTCTCTCTCCTTGTCAGGAGAGTCCTGGCCGAACTATGTCCGGCAGGATTGGGATGCGGATGACAAAGAAATTCGCCGCCCACCCACCACCCACTTAGTAGCCACTGTCGACGATTTGACCGACATGCTCGACTTCGACTCCAAAGAGATCGATGGTATGGACGACGATGCAGGAGACGAACAGGAGCCACTGCCCACAGGGCACTGGATGCCCACTTCATCATATGATGTATACATGGTGGACACACCCAAAGAAAACGACGACGAGGAACGGAAGGACACAGCGAAGGATCAATCCCTCGAGAAGCAGTCAAAGCTGCGGCGTAAGCGCCGCTCCAGATCCCGCCTTGGTAGAAACAGCGATCATATAGACCCATCGATAGAGCAGGGTGAGCCAGCAGACGATGAACACGGCATTGAACCACCGTCCGACCACGGCAACACGGAGAATCAAACCGAACAACCCGTCTCCGTCGAAGATAGCATTCCGGATGACATCAGACCGGATAGTAACCCAGAGCAACAGAATCCCCATCAAAGGCTTGTTGCCACTGCGAGGAGTCTGAAAAAGCAGAAGCAAAGGCTCAGGGTTGCACAAGACATACTCAGAATTAGATGGAGTAAAGTACTCAACACCGCAGCAAAGTACGGTGGCAGTCGCCACGCAAAGAGCTACCCGAAGCGAAAGCTGCTACCTGAATTCGATGATGAGGCCTTAGAGCCCCCGCAATCAAAAAACAAAACAGCCATCCAGTACGACAGACGACCTCGTGGCCAACATAGAGCGACAAACGACGCCGCACACAAGCCAGTAAGCGATCCACGTGAGGACGCGCATCAAAAGGACGGCGCAACCAGATCCATCTACGGGCCAAGCAAGCGCGCTCCAGCAATCAATGCAACACAACAAAAATCCGAACACCACGGTACACCCAAATACAGGGGTACCGCACCCCCCCTATGTTTCCCCGATGAGGTGCTGGACCATGGATTTCCAGAGGGATTCAAACTCGTAAACATAGAGGTGTACGATGGAACGACATACCCTGGGGTCTGGATTGAGGACTACATCCTCCATATCCACATGGCTCGAGGAGACGATCTCCATGCCATCAAGTACTTACCCCTCAAGCTCAAAGGACTAGCTCGGCACTGGCTTAAAAGCCTCCCCAAAAACTCCATTGGAAGCTGGGAAGAGCTCGAGGACGCTTTTCGGGAAAATTTGCAAGGGACCTATGTCCGACCACCGGATGCAGACGATTTAAATCACATAACTCAACAGCCCGAAGAGTCAGCACGAAAGCTTTGGAACATGTTTCTCACTAAAAAGAACCAAATAGTCGACTGTCCGGACGCCGAAGCCTTAGCAGCTTTCCAGCACAGCGTTCGAGACGAATGGCTTGCCAAACACCTCGGCCAAGAAAAGCCGAGAACAATGGCAGCATTAACAAGCCTCATGACCCGCTTTTGCGCGGGCGAGGACAGCTGGATAGCCCGATGTAGCACCAGCGACTCAATTACATCCAAAGTCAGGGACGGAAACGGGAAGCCACGACACAGCAAAAACAATCGCCGGAATAAAGAAGACAACCCGAAGAGCACGGCGGTAAATGTCGGATTCAGAAGCTCTCGGCCAGGTCAGCAAAAGCTGCCCTCCAAAGGCAACCGAGACGAACTGTCCAACCTAAACAAGATTCTGGACAAAATATGTCAGGTCCACAGCACCCCCGATAAACCTGCAAATCATACCCATAGAGAATGTTGGGTCTTCAAGCAGTCCGGCAAGCTCAAAGCCGAACACAAGGGGCAGGATACACCAAGCGAAGATGAGGACGAACCTCGCAAGCAAAGCTCTGGGGAACAGAAGAATTCCCAGCAGAAGTCAAAATAGTAAACGTGTTACATGTGATGAAGGGGAGAAACAAAGCGGCACTCCTAGAGACACATGTGAAACACCCTCGATGCGGCTATATCTCCCACGTGTCGAAGCACGACTTAGAGGCATAACCGCATTGAAAGCAATGTCACAAGTGAGGTAATCTTCACACAACCCATGTAATACATAAGGGAAAGAGATACATAGTTGGCTTACAATCGCCACTTCACACAATACATGAATAAAGCATTACATCATCCAGATACAATCAAGGTCCGACTACGGAACCAAAATAAAAGAAGACTAACCCAAATGCTACACAGATCCCCGATCGACCCCAACTGGGCCCCACTACTGATCAACTGGAAACGGAAACAACATAACGAACACGATCTTCATCGAGCTCCTCCTTGAGCTCGGTTGTGTCACCTGCACGGTTTCATCGACACCTGCAAGCTGGTTTTGAAAATATCTGTGAGTCACGGGGTCTCAGCAATCTCACACCCTCACGATCAAGACTATTTAAGCTTATAGGTAAGGCAAAGGTATGAGGTGGAGCTGCAGCAAGTGAGTAGCATATTTGGTGGCTAACATATACGCAAAAGAGAGCGAGAAGAGAAGGCAAAGCACGATCGAACAACTATGATCAAGAAGTGATCCTAGAACAACCTACGTCAAGCATTACTCCAACACCGTGTTCACTTCCCGGACTCCGCCGGAAAGAGACCATCACGGTTACACACGCGGTTGATGCATTTTAATTAAGCTCAACTTCAGGTTTTCTACAACCGAACATTAACAAATTCCCATCTGCCCATAACCGCGGGCACGGCTTTCGAAAGTTCAAATCCCTGCAGGGGAGTCCCAACTTAGCCCATCACAAGCTCTCACGGTCAACGAAGGATATTCCTTCTAGCGGGAAGACCCGATCAGACTCGGAATCCCGGTTACAAGACATTTCGACAATGGTAAAACAAGACCAGCAAAGCCACCCGAATGTGCCGACAAATCCCGATAGGAGCTGCACATATCTCTTTCTCAGGGCACACCGGATTGTCCAAGGTTCCGGTAGGCCAGCCCAGAGTTGCCCCTGGTGGCCACCGGCAGCTGACAGGTTGGACCAACACTCAGAGGAGCACTGGCCCGGGGGTTTAAATAAAGATGACCCTTGAGTCTGCAGAACCCAAGGGAAAGAAAAGGCTAGGTGGCGAATGGTAAAACCAATGTTGGGCCTTGCCGGAGGAGTTTTATTCAAGGCGAACTGTCAAGGGGTTCCCATTATAACCCAACCGCGTAAGGAACGCAAAATCCAGGAACATAACACCGATATGACGGAAACTAGGGCGGCAAGAGTGGAACAAAACACCAGGCATAATACCGAGCCTTCCACCCTTTACCAAGTGTATAGATGCATTAATTAAATAAGAGATATTGTGATATCCCAACAAAAATATCCATGTTCCAACAAGGAACAAACTCCAATCTTCACCTGCAACTAACAACGCTATAAGAGGGGCTGAGCAAAGCGGTAACATAGCCAAACAACGGTTTGCTAGGACAAGGTGGGTTAGAGGCTTGGCTCAACAATATGGGAAGCATGATAAACAAGTGGTAGGTATCACAGCATAGGCACAGCAAAAGAGCGAGCAACTAGCAAGCAAAGATAGAAGTGATTTCGAGGGTATGGTCATCTTGCTTGAGATCCCGCAAGGAAGAAGAACGAGTCCCTGAAGAAGATAAACGAACGTAGTCGAACGAATCCTCACAACACGACATTATCAGAACCAACCCGAAGAAGCAACACCGAAAAGAAGCAAACAAACATGGTAAACAACCATCACATAAGCATGACATGATGCACAATCAAGTATGATGCATGTCCGGTTTAATGAGGCATGGCATGGCAAAGTGCACAAACAATCCTACAAATTAAGGGGAGCTCATTATGCAACGGAGTTGCATATTGAAGAAAACACCACATGAATTATTTAGTTCTCTCTCGTTTATGTACCCAACAAGATTAAATGTTGTAAGCATGGCAAGAGGTGAAGCATAAAGAAACTATCTATCTAGGCAAGTTTAAATGAGGCCGGAAATAACAAACAACAATTCTAGTAAAGCCCCATATGCATATTTTAAGATTTGGTACTGTTCTTCCCTAAAGCATATTTTAGATTTTTTAAACATGAAAAGCAATGCCACCATGTTAATCTATGCATTTTTCTACCCCATTTACATATAAAGTTTGTTTAAAAAGGAGCTACGGTTATTTAGTTATGAATTAAATCATTTTAGCAAGTTATTTAAGCAAATTTAAACAAACAGCATTTTAAACAAAGATGAAAGTTGCAAATTATGAAACTAGACACAATTTTAAGCTTTTTTCATATATAAAGTTTTTACATGTGATGCACCGTTTGTGAGTAATGAAATGCATGAAGAACAGGGGGTATTCTGTAAAACTGCCAACTCTGGATAAGAGACAAACTCACCAGAGCCTAAAAAAAAGACTCTGGGCCGAATCTGGCCAGCCCAAAGTGCACAGGGGGGGTTCTCACCTAGTGGGCCTGGCCCAAGGCGGTGAGGCAGGGCTACAACAGTTTGCGGCTGGGCTGGATCTTGTTGCAAGAAGTGGCCCAGGGCACAGGAGACCACGCGCGGCTGCGGTCAACACGAGCGAAGCGGCACTGCGAGCGTCTCCTTCTGCTCGAGGCAGAAACAGGGGAGGTCGGCGGTAGCTGAAGCAGGGGACGTAGGCGGCGGCGCAGGCGCATGGGCTTGTTTTAGACGACGGCGGCAGAGCTTGGGGTTGTCGGCGGCGGGGACGGGGCCCTGACGACGGGATCCGGTCGAGGACGGGCAATGGCAGCGGAGGAAGGCGATGGCGGTTCCCTGCTATGGCAAATCATAGAGAGAGGTGTAAGGGGAAGAGAGAGAAAAGGCCGGAGAGAAGAGAGATAGGGTGCGGGGACGCCTGGTGGTGCTTGCTCCGGCGAGCTTGGCGCGGCTGCGGAGCCTCAGGCGACGGACGGGCGACGAGGAGGTCGTCCATGGCGAAGGGAACCTGCGGGGGTCTCTGTTACAACAATACTGGGAGAGAGAGGGTGAAACACGGGAGAGAGATGAGAGAGCCAGAGGAAGGAGGGGATGGAGAAGAGGTGCGGCGACCTGCTACTGCTTGATGGCGAAGGGAGCTCCGGTGGCGCTTCTGCTTGCGGCGGCGCACAGGAAGCACGAGAGTATGCAGGGGGGTTCGAGCGAGGAAGCAACAGAGGATGGAGGAGGAGGCGATGTGGCGCTGGTCGGTTGGTGGTTTGGATCGGATCTTGGGGGATCCCGAGAGAGTGGCCGCGGCGCTAGGGTAGGATCCCTAAAAATTAGGGTTGTCCAAAATGGACTAGGGATAGACTATATATATATGGAAAAGAAGGGAGTTGGTTCATCCGATCAAAATCCGACGGTCGAGAATAGATAGGCTAGGAAAGTCTAAATAAGAAACGGAGACGTTTTGTAGATGTTTGGGGATGATCCGGACCCAACGGTGAGGACTGTCCGGGTCGGGTCCGGGACAGCTTTCGGGCGCGCGCGCGAGGAGGGCCGCGGGCTGACGAGAGAGTTTAGGTAGGGCCTGGCGGTGAGTAGAGGACTATGCAGAAGGCCTCAGGCTGAGAAAAGAGAAGAGAGAAAGGCCCGGCGACTGTTTTCGGAGACCGAAAACGTCCGACGATAGACCGGCTATACTGCCGCTATAGTTATCCGTTGGGGCATCAAACGATCTCCGAATGCGATGAAACTTGACAGGCGGTCTATCTAGACTATAATAAGACCACACGTCAACTCTCATCCCATTCCGAGAACATTTTATGGCCACTTATAAAATATTATTTCGGACATGCCGCGGGCGCGTGCAAGTGTGGTTGGGCTCAGAACGGACAACGGAGAGAACTCGGAGAACCCGGACAAATGCAAGTTTTTAAAACCTGATGATGCAATGCACATGATGACATGATAAGATGCAACACGCAAGCAAATGACATGACAATGTCAGCGAATAACTGGAAGACACCTGGCACATCGGTCTCGGGGCGTTACAACACTCCACCACTACGAAAGGATCTCGTCCCGAGATCTAGAATGGCACCGGAGGGAAAAACGGAAGAGAAAGAGAAGAGGTAAAGCTAAGTTGCTTCTTGACAATTGAGTGAAACCAAAGAACCTTGAAAGGTTAAACCATTTTCGAGAAAAGAATACAACGGAGATGAACGAATTTGACAAACTCCGTCAGAAAAGAGAAACAAGGAAGAACAAATTCGGGCAGCACTCCGGTTGAAAAGAGATGCAAGACTTGATAAGGCGAAAAGAACCTGAGCAGAGGTTACAACACTCCAGATAAAAGGATAAGCACGAAAAGAACACGATCCTCACAACTTGAGACGATTAGAAACATCACAATGCCTCCAGAAGAAGAATGGAATGAAATGAACGGAGAGAAACAACATCTTGAGAGAGCACGCTTACAACAAATGCTAGAACGGATTTGTTGGATTATCAACAATGAAAGGATAAGCTTGATGTGGGATTATAGAAGACATCTTAAAATTATGGTGTGAAATTCTGCCACTAACGAAAACAATGGATTTCGATTGATATGAACAAGGAGATGAGAAAATATTTCAACGGGAGGATAAATGAAGAACTTGGGTCATTTATAAGCACCATAGATAGCAACACTCCTTAGGGAAGGCTTAAGGTGTAATATAACCCAAGATAACTCCAATGACGAGATTGATGGATTTAAAATATCTCATACTTGACACCTTGTGAAACAAGAAACACGAAGGAAAATTATCAAGAATGACATAACACCACCTCAAAAGATAAGGTAAAAGAACTTCACTCCGGATTGTAAGATGAAGAACACTTGAGCTCCTTAGAAAAGAATCTCAATGAAAACTTCAAGAAGGAATTAAATCCTTGATGAACCATCATGTAGAACCTTCATGAAGAACTCCGGTAACAAAAGGATGATCACACGAAAGGAAAGAGAAGTTGAAAACACAAGGTGAAGTCCTGCGATGATTTAGATGAATCTCCGTGGTGATATAATTGCGAGAGCTTGGAACTCCGGGAAAGAAAATAAAGCAAGTGAAACCGAGAATTTGATGAACCTCCGAAATAAGGAATTAATCACTTGGATGAAACAAGAATAAGAATTACATTATGCTTATCCTTCATCAATTAAATTGATGACAAGCAACGAATAGCATACAACTTATTCCGGTAGAAAGGATTAAGAGAGATATAAATCAAACTTGAGAAGGTCTTCAACGAACCACCGGTAGAATTGAAAATGAAAGTAGCAAAGGCACAATTCACCAGAAAGAATTAGAAAATGAGATGAAGATTCTCGAGTGAATTTAGATCGATGAGAACGAAGAGATCACGAGCTGATTAGAGGATATTTGAACGATGCACCAGTAAGATTCGGAGAATGATAGCTACGCGCTGAGAATGAATAAACCCGAAATGATGGCCTTCGGAGAATCAAACTGAAAAGACTCCTGAATTGCTCCGGAAGGGTGAAAAGAATTCTGACAATCGAATACAATGATGAGAGAATGGCAAAAGCTATAACTATGAATCTTGAAGAGAAAAGAGCAAGATTTAGAGGAAAATCTTCTTCGGTCTTCAAAAGCAGAGAATGACGACGAGAAACACCACCAAGAATTGTTGAGGCACTTTGTGATGAAGAATAGAAAGGTTGAGCCAATGGCGAAAAGAAATGAAAGATCTTGGAGAAAGGCATTTGACTGATGACAATTCATTCTCACGTCAAACTTTGAAAAGAATTTGAGGATAGCTCCGGGAAAATTAGAAGAGTCAGGTAAGATCCTGGGAAAAGACCTGTGGGTTAGGGCCCACTCAAAAGATACACCGTTGAACAATTTCAAAGAGAGATTGCACCGGTTGAAATAAATGGCTTGAATGAGGTAACATCCTTGCAAAAGCTTGAACGAAATGAGAATGGAAACTTGAGTCTTCGAGATATCTTGAGCACTCCGGAACAATTGAATAGCGAGAGGTGAAAGATTAATAGTTGCAACGGCATGGGAAAGCATTTGAAACGAGGAAAGGGATATGATCAACACCAAAAGCTTGAATTGAATTCACCGGAGAAGAATGGTGAACTTGTAGTTCCGTTAGTATCTTCATGAGAATCACCGGGTAAGAACATTGACGGAAAAAATGGAGAGACTTCTCATCAATAACATGATAATTGATTAAGAAATCCGAATCCTTGAAGAAAAAGGGTGGGTGGGCGGGAAAAACAAAGGCAACTTGGAGACGGATGAAACAAACACCGTTGAGAAAAACTGATACTTGATCTTGCGGATGTTGCAATGATCGGATCCACTTGAAGAGAAGCACACCGGTTAAAAAGGATTGACATGACAATCTCGATTATCAAGAAGGATTAGTAACCACATAGAAATATGAGAAGACCATTTAGGAAAGGGATGGAATCCACATTTGTCTCTGAAGCTACTCAAATACCACAACTCAAAACAAAACAAAGGATTGGCTTTCAAAATAAGCCAGAACAAACATATGATAGAGATTTCATCTGAAGTTTTCGTGGTGGGGCCTACACGGGCTCGATCGTATAGCACCATCATGTACAAGGCAGTGCACATGACATACGAAGTGTCCCCGAGTCGGCATAGCCAAGGACTCTTTAAGACACAACGAGACCACCGTAAAACCAACCGTGGATAGGCGGACCACTAGACGTCGAACCCCAATTTCATATCATACATATGTCGAAAAGATATCCTAAGAGCTACTTGAATTCCCACTTATAAACTCCCAAAACTTTCCGGTTATGCAATCAGGTGTTGGGGATACAGGGGAAGCATAATATCTCACCCAAAACTAGCAAATCCTACATCCAGCTGTATCCATCCTTCAACACATAACCAAGAAACCTTCGGAAATCGTCTACCTCAACTTTCGAAAAGCATCCGTTATACGAGTTATGGAAATACTCCCGAACTCCCACCCCAGTACTGGGTGGCGTCGAGGTTATCTCACCAACAACTGCATAAAAGAGATTTTCGATGTCGGCGAAACTAAACTCAGGTATTCTAGAACTGCAACGATAAAATTGTGACGACAACACCTCGGAGCTCAACTCCCCGTGACACTGCCACAACCCCTAAATGACAAGAGGCACCAAGAACAATGTTCTTGTCACAAATCGATCGGAACGATTCCAAGATACCCGCGTGATCCTAATTTTTTTAGTGAAATTTGAGAAGAGAAGAGTCAAAACTCTACGTCAGGATGCCTCACCAGAGCGACGAAGGGACTGAGGAGTAAAAAGAAGTCCTAACTCTTCGATATATATAATCCTAAATGACTCAAAACATTTTTCTAGACTCAACAACGCCAGCTATTCGATCAAGCAGGGGGCTCCTAAGGTCGGGGAAGGCTATGAATACCAACTTGTAACGCCCTCGATGCTGCTATATCTCCCACGTGTCGAAGCACGACTTAGAGGCATAACCGCATTGAAAGCAATGTCGCAAGTGAGGTAATCTTCACACAACCCATGTAATACATAAGGGAAAGAGATACATAGTTGGCTTACAATCGCCACTTCACACAATACATGAATAAAGCATTACATCATCCAGATACAATCAAGGTCCGACTACGGAACCAAAATAAAAGAAGACTAACCCAAATGCTACACAGATCCCCGATCGACCCCAACTGGGCCCCACTACTGATCAACTGGAAACGGAAACAACATAACGAACACGATCTTCATCGAGCTCCTCCTTGAGCTCGGTTGTGTCACCTGCACGGTTTCATCGACACCTGCAAGCTGGTTTTGGAAGGAATCTGTGAGTCACGGGGACTCAGCAATCTCACACCCTCGCGATCAAGACTATTTAAGCTTATAGGTAAGGCAAAGGTATGAGGTGGAGCTGCAGCAAGTGAGTAGCATATTTGGTGGCTAACATATACGCAAAAGAGAGCGAGAAGAGAAGGCAAAGCACGATCGAACAACTATGATCAAGAAGTGATCCTAGAACAACCTACGTCAAGCATTACTCCAACACCGTGTTCACTTCCCGGACTCCGCCGGAAAGAGACCATCACGGTTACACACGCGGTTGATGCATTTTAATTAAGCTCAACTTCAGGTTTTCTACAACCGAACATTAACAAATTCCCATCTGCCCATAACCGCGGGCACGGCTTTCGAAAGTTCAAATCCCTGCAGGGGAGTCCCAACTTAGCCCATCACAAGCTCTCACGGTCAACGAAGGATATTCCTTCTAGCGGGAAGACCCGATCAGACTCGGAATCCCGGTTACAAGACATTTCGACAATGGTAAAACAAGACCAGCAAAGCCACCCGAATGTGCCGACAAATCCCGATAGGAGCTGCACATATCTCTTTCTCAGGGCACACCGGATTGTCCAAGGTTCCGGTAGGCCAGCCCAGAGCTGCCCCTGGTGGCCACCGGCAACTGACAGGTTGGACCAACACTCAGAGGAGCACTGGCCCGGGGGTTTAAATAAAGATGACCCTTGAGTCTGCAGAACCCAAGGGAAAGAAAAGGCTAGGTGGCGAATGGTAAAACCAATGTTGGGCCTTGCCGGAGGAGTTTTATTCAAGGCGAACTGTCAAGGGGTTCCCATTATAACCCAACCGCGTAAGGAACGCAAAATCCAGGAACATAACACCGATATGACGGAAACTAGGGCGGCAAGAGTGGAACAAAACACCAGGCATAATACCGAGCCTTCCACCCTTTACCAAGTGTATAGATGCATTAATTAAATAAGAGATATTGTGATATCCCAACAAAAATATCCATGTTCCAACAAGGAACAAACTCCAATCTTCACCTGCAACTAACAACGCGGTAACATAGCCAAACAACGGTTTGCTAGGACAAGGTGGGTTAGAGGCTTGGCTCAACAATATGGGAGGCATGATAAACAAGTGGTAGGTATCGCAGCATAGGCACAGCAAAAGAGCGAGCAACTAGCAAGAAAAGATAGAAGTGATTTTGAGGGTATGGTCATCTTGCTTGAGATCCCGCAAGGAAGAAGAACGAGTCCCTGAAGAAGATAAACGAACGTAGTCGAATGAATCCTCACAACACGACATTATCAGAACCAACCCGAAGAAGCAACACCGAAAAGAAGCAAACAAACATGGTAAACAACCATCACATAAGCATGACATGATGCACAATCAAGTATGATGCATGTCCGGTTTAATGAGGCATGGCATGGCAAAGTGCACAAACAATCCTACAAATTAAGGGGAGCTCATTATGCAACGGAGTTGCATATTGAAGAAAACACCACATGACTTATTTAGTTCTCTCTCGTTTATGTACCCAACAAGATTAAATGTTGTAAGCATGGCAAGAGGTGAAGCATAAAGAAACTATCTATCTAGGCAAGCTGCTATATCTCCCACGTGTCGAAGCACGACTTAGAGGCATAACCGCATTGAAAGCAATGTCGCAAGTGAGGTAATCTTCACACAACCCATGGTAAACAACCATCACATAAGCATGACATGATGCACAATCAAGTATGATGCATGTCCGGTTTAATGAGGCATGGCATGGCAAAGTGCACAAACAATCCTACAAATTAAGGGGAGCTCATTATGCAACGGAGTTGCATATTGAAGAAAACACCACATGACTTATTTAGTTCTCTCTCGTTTATGTACCCAACAAGATTAAATGTTGTAAGCATGGCAAGAGGTGAAGCATAAAGAAACTATCTATCTAGGCAAGTTTAAATGAGGCCGGAAATAACAAACAACAATTCCAGTAAAGCCCCATATGCATATTTTAAGATTTGGTACTGTTCTTCCCTAAAGCATATTTTAGATTTTTTTTAAACATGCAAAGCAATGCCACCATGTTAATCTATGCATTTTTCTACCCCATTTACATATAAAGTTTGTTTAAAAAGGAGCTACGGTTATTTAGTTATGAATTAAATCATTTTAGCAAGTTATTTAAGCAAATTTAAACAAACAGCATTTTAAACATTTTAAACAAAGATGAAAGTTGCAAATTATGAAACTAGACACAATTTTAAGCTTTTTTCATATATAAAGTTTTTACATGTGATGCACCGTTTGTGAGTAATGAAATGCATGAAGAACAGGGGGTATTCTATAAAACTGCCAACTCTGGATAAGAGACAAACTCACCAGAGCCTAAAAAAAAGACTCTGGGCCGAATCTGGCCAGCCCAAAGTGCACGGGGGGGTTCTCACCAAGTGGGCCTGGCCCAAGGAGGTGAGGCAGGGCTACAACAGTTTGCGGCTGGGCTGGATCTTGTTGCAAGAAGTGGCCCAGGGCACAGGAGACCACGCGCGGCTGCGGTCAACACGAGCGAAGCGGCGCTGCGAGCGTCTCCTTCTGCTCGAGGCAGAAACAGGGGAGGTCGGCGGCGGCTGAAGCAGAGGACGTAGGCGGCGGCGCAGGCGCATGGGCTTGTTTTAGACGACGGCGGCAGAGCTTGGGGTTGTCGGCGGCGGGGACGGGGCCCTGACGACGGGATCCGGTCGAGGACGGTTAATGGCGGCGGAGGAAGGCGATGACGGTTCCCTGCTACGGCAAATCATAGAGAGAGGTGTAAGGGGAAGAGAGAGAAAAGGCTGGAGAGAAGAGAGATAGGGTGCGGGGACGCCTGGTGGTGCTTGCTCCGGCGAGCTTGGCGCGGTTGCGGAGCCTCAGGCGACGGACGGGCAACGAGGAGGTCGTCCATGGCGAAGGGAACCTGCGGGGGTCTCTGTTACAACAATACAGGGAGAGAGAGGGTGAAACACGGGAGAGAGATGAGAGAGCCAGAGGAAGGACGGGATGGAGAAGAGGTGCGGCGACCTGCTACTGCTTGATGGCGAAGGGAGCTCCGGTGGCGCTTCTGCTTGCGGCGGCGCATGGGAAGCACGAGAGTATGCAAGGGGGTTCGAGCGAGGAAGCAACAGAGGATGGAGGAGAAGGCGATGTGGCGCTGGTCGGTTGGTGGTTTGGATCGGATCTGGGGGGATCCCGAGAGAGTGGCCGCGGCGCTAGGGTAGGATCCCTAAAAATTAGGGTTGTCCAAAATGGACTAGGGATAGACTATATATATATATGGAAAAGAAGGGAGTTGGTTCATCCGATCAAAATCCGACGGTCGAGAATAGATAGGCTAGGAAAGTCTAAATAAGAAACGGAGACGTTTTGTAGATGTTTGGGGATGATCCGGACCCAACGGTGACGACTGTCCGGGTCGGGTCCGGGACAGCTTTCGGGCGCGCGTGCGAGGAGGGCCGCGGGCTGACGAGAGAGTTTAGGTAGGGCCTGGCGGTGAGTAGAGGACTGTGCAGAAGGCCTCAGGCTGAGAAAAGAGAAGAGAGAAAGTCCCGGCGACTGTTTCCGGAGACCGAAAACGTCCGACGATAGACCGGCTATACTGCCGCTATAGTTATCCGTTGGGGCATCAAACGATCTCCGAATGCGATGAAACTTGACAGGCGGTCTAGCTACACTATAATAAGACCACACGTCAACTCTCATCCCATTCCGAGAACATTTTCCGGCCACTTATAAAATATTATTTCGGACATGCCGCGGGCGCGTGCAAGTGTGGTTGGGCTCAGAACAGACAACGGAGAGAACTCGGAGAACCCGGACAAATGCAAGTTTTTAAAACCTGATGATGCAATGCACATGATGACATGATAAGATGCAACACGCAAGCAAATGACATGACAACGTCAGTGAATAACTGGAAGACACCTGGCACATCGGTCTCGGGGCGTTACAACATGCCCCAGGGCCTATCACCGCGGAGTTCTGCCACTGGTCATCCCAACCGATCACCTTTGACCATCGGGATTACTCGGCAAGTATCCGGCATGCAAGATGGGCTGCCTTGGTGTTAGACCCGATAATTGACGGATACCACTTCACAGGAGTCCTGATGGATGGCGGTAGTAGTTTAAACCTGATATATCAGGACACGGTCCGCAAAATGGGGATAGACCCAACAAAAATCAGCCATAGAAATACTACCTTTAAAGGAGTAACGCCAGGCTCAGAAGCCCATTGCACGGGCTCCCTACTACTAGAGGTTATATTCGGCTTTCCCGATAACTTCCGCAGCGAAAAGTTAACCTTCCACATCGCTCCGTTCCAAAGTGGCTATCAAGCACTACTCGGGCGCGAAGCTTTCGCTCACTTTAACGCAATACTGCATTATGCTTCCCTCATGCTTAAGATGCCCGGTCCACGTGGCATAATTACAGTAAATGGAAATATTGAGCGCTCCTCGCGCGCGGAAGACCGTGCGGCTGCCTTGGCAGCCGCACACTAAACGGCCTCACCAACTAGAGCATCTGACAGGTCATTAAGACCACGGACGCGGTTAGACGAGTCTGGTGTAGCTATATATAATTGATACAGGTTTGATGGCTATACCCCTATAACAATACAAGGGGCTCAACGCGTGTAAACAAGTGACAATTAGGCTCAACTTTACTCAACTTGAACCGTACATGGTTTATTTAGTATAACCTACCACTTGCACGACAACTTTTCAGCTAAGTTCCTCTCTTTTACAGATGACCATCGTGCTACACCTGTCTAGGATACGGCACAATGGAGACACAGGCGCAGACGTGCAGCACGGACCCGTTCCAAGGATTCTTTTTAGATTAAGATCCTGCGTAAACCTTTTTTACTGTCTCTTGTTGATACACATCCCCCGGATTCTCAGTACAATTGAGAAGGATGCTGACGTATTGGCATGTGGCCACGTCAGAATATTGCACGTACCTGGACACCAGGGGCTTATTACAAAGGGCATTGTTTAGCTCGGTTTACATCATAAAGACCGAATACCTTAGGGAGTGTTCGGCGTCGCGAGTTTGGCCTTATATGCATCAGCTCCGAATCATGTCTTTGGTCAAATGTTGGGTTTGCCCGGCTCCTGTGTTTTGTTGCCTTACGTTCCGCTCTATCGGCTAAGGCGGCACCAGGAGAACTACTGCGATTGTGCCCTGGTTCATCCGGGCGAGCACCTCAGTAGAGAAAGCCGAAAACTGACTGTCATGATATAGCGTGAGACTGGTCAACCACTCGATGACCTAGCGGAATCTTCGGGATTCCTCCGCCTTAACGAAGGGCCGTTTCCCGGCCAAGCATGTACGCGCCCCGAATTCGGATGAGCACGGAGCCACCAGCGGCTATATAGTAGCCCCACTGTCAAACTCCTCTGGCTAAGTGAAAGTGTTAAAGCATTATAGTCCGATTGCCTAGTTCGCTGCGCTATCACCTCCTTAATGGACCAAGACGTTGGATCAAGTGTGAACATGCGTCTTCTGCGAGCACCCCCGCATTATATGCGTGGGGGCTGAAGCCGACGACTGCCATCTTTCAGGTTATATACATATGTACATAAACGGCCGCATAGGAGGTATTATAATTCTTTCAGGCACAAGTATAAAATAGCCTTTACAATTCAGTAAAACATTGTTTTTCAATGGGAATACATGTCATTAGAACATAATATTCTTCGAGAACTGCACTTCTATTGAACGAGCGCCCTCAAGAACTTCTCGAAAGTAGTGCTCGGCTGGTACCCGGCTCTCATCCGAATCTTGGGATGCAATGGCGATGGCCTCCATCTCCGCCCAGTATGTCTTCACACGGGCAAGGGCCATCCGCGCACCCTCTACGCACACCGACCACTTCATCGCGTTGATGTGCGGCACTGCATCAAGGAACTGCTGCACCAAACTAAAATAACTGTTGGCTTTGGCCTTTCCGGCCACAAATGATCCACAACAGACCTCATGGCAAGTTCGGACAACCTATTCAGCTCGGCCCATTCGGCCAACTGATCAGTCAATGGAAGCAGATGCTCTGGAACGTTAAATTGTGACTAGAACAGCTTTTCCACTTCGCGATCTTTTTGATCTCGGAAGTATTCGGCCACATCGGCAGCACTCGCCGCTAAGTCCAGATATGCGTCCGCGAAACTCCACAGCCGGTCCAAAGGGGCGTACCTAGGATCTCCGAACTTCATCCGCAGCATAAAGGGCTTCCCAGCCACGATATCCCCGGTTTGACGTAGCTCCTCCTTCATCGCTCTCATTGCAGAGCGGGTGTCTTTGGTCGCCATCGTGGCCTTCTCCAGGTCTGTCCTCTTCGCTCGATCTTCCTTTTCAAGAAGCTCGTAATGGTCAGCAGCATTCTTCAATTCCACAGCCATCCTGGCTATCTCCTCCTTACTTTGGCAGTGAGCAGCATGTTCGGCTTTCAGCTCCTTAACTGCCTTTAGGGCAGCCGCGTCGCTTTTCCTGGCTTGTTCTTTGGCTCGAGCAAGTTCCGCCCGAAGGTTCTCCACGGCCACAGCTCCATTTGGATTCACACACATGTTATAGATACTGGCATCATGCTCCTCTTCCATGTGTCGCCGGAGGAATCACATACCCTGTGCCTCGTCAAGCCCCTTGTTGGCAAGTACGATGTCGGCATCTGCCACGTCAAGCTGCCGCTTTAGCTCGGCAAACTCATCAGTCCAGCTGGCCACCGGACCCTCTGCCACCTGCATATTAAGGCGGCATGATTATTCCTGGGACTATGATCCTCTGTGCACCATCGTCTTCGACAGCACCTAGAATCTCAGGGGCTACTATCTACACAGGGCACATCTAAAAATGTGCGGTACTGTCAAAAGTGTACATCATTTCACGTACCTCAAAACCTGTCAGTAGACTCATAAAGGCTTCATGCAACCCGCTTTCGGCGGACGAAATCCTTTCAATCACCATACCCATCAACGCGCGGTGCTCTTCTGAGATAGCCGCTCGCTCTAGCAGATCCCTCAGTACGTCCGAACGCACACCAGATGGTGCCGGACTCTTTCGATTGCTCTCTTCAAGAGCCGGATACTGAGGACTTCGGGTGGCCATAGGATTGCCTTCAGGCCTTGCCGGATCAGGAGAAACCCTCCGCGACGACACCTCGGGGTCGCCCGCCTCATGAGGCGGTATGGCAGGGGGGCGTTTCGCTCTCCATCATCTCTGGAAGAACATCCCCTGAAGACGAGCTCTGCTGAGAAGGGCTAAGATCCGAACTGCAAGATAAATGCTTCGATTATTTTCCTCAGAAGTAAAGCGAGGTATTTTCATTATTAAGTACCCTTTTACTTACAGCTCGGTGGAGGGCTGATCCCCTTGAGGGCATAGTGCGGCCGGGGTAGCCCCCGGGGAGGACCCTCCGGCGAAGATTTCTTCCCCCGTTTGGAGACCATTGTCTCCGGGTCCTCGGAGGCGGCCCTCTTCCTTCCCTGGGGAGAGGAACTTTCAGTCCCTCCTCCCCGGCTAACCTCCTTCGCGGAGGAGCTAGCCTCCTTGTTCCCCCCTTTATCTTCTCCTAAGGGCGCTTGATAAGGCGCGATCTCCAGCATCCTGGTTAGCACGGGATTTGGTGAGGTCTCAGGGAGGGGGGCCAGACACCTGATCAACTTTGCCTTCGCTATCCAATCCTCGTCAAAGAGCGGCTTTTTAGGGTGACGTTGCGATAAATAAACGGACAATGTGTTCGCATGCGGGGCTACTTACTTGGGTATCCGGGTGATTGTAGCTCAGACCTGCATCCTCAGTGATGTCCGGACACATTATTTGTGGTCCGAAGAACAATTTGTACATCTCCTCGGGCATCATGCCGAGGAAGTGTTGGATAGCTCACGGTCCCTCCGGGTTGAACTCCCACATGCGGAGGGGACGGCGTTTTCAAGTCTGGACACGACGAACTAGCATAACTTGCACTACCATAACCAGACTGAAATCTCTCTCAAGGAGATCTCGGATACGGCTTTGTAGTATTGGCACATCCTTGGCTAGACCCCAGCTCAGCCCCCTGCTGATCCATGACATCAGTTGTGGTGGGGGGCCTGAGTGAAAGGTGGGGGCAGCTACCCACTTGGCACTTCGGGGAGTTGTGATGTAGAACCACTCCCGCTGCCACAATCTGGACATCTCTGGGAAGCTACCCTCAGGCCATGGAGCGTCAGCGATTTTGCTTATTGAAGCGCCTCCACACGCTGCATGCTGCCCCTCGATCATCTTCGGCTTTGCATCGAAGGTCTTGATCCATAGGCCGAAGTGAGGGGTAATGCGGAGGAAGGACTCACATACGACAATAAATGACGAAATGTGAAGAAGGCAATCCGGGGCCAGATCATGAAAATCTAGCCCATAATAGAACATAAGACCCCTAACAAAGGGATCCAGAGCGAGGCCTAGTCCTCGGAGGAAGTGGGAGACGAACACGACGCTCTTGTTGGGTTCGGGAGTAGGGACGACTTGCCCTCGGGCAGGCAGCCGATGCGAAATTTCGGCGGTCAGATATCTGGCCTCTCTCAACTTCTTGATGTCCTCCTCCGTGACGGAGGAAGGCATCCACCGACCTTGAAGGTTGGATCCGGACATAGTTGAAGGTCGGAAGTGCCTAAACCTGAGCTTTGGGTGTTGGAACTCAAGGCGGGAGGCGGATTCGATTAAGATCAAGAGGAAAAAGCCTTGTCCCCTTTATAAAGAGGGTGAATATCAAGCATCCTCATGGCCATTTGGGACTTGCCTAAGATCTAGGAGTCCTACCCATAGGCACGGTTGGGTTACCCACGTCCGTATTGATGAGAATCCCGTGATAAAGGGGACACGATCTCTGCTTCGACAAGACGTGCCAAGGAAACCGCCTCGCGAAACACGCTGAGATGGGTTATGAAAAACGATTCGAATAAAGACCTGGCTGTGGTGTGATGTCACACTACGGGGTACGTCAGCAGATTAGATTTGTGGAAATATTATTCTCTCTACGGTGGTATGTGGAACTCATTTTGCAGAGCCGGACACGATCCTCGTGTTCAAAATCTTCTACGAAGTATTCGGAGGAGGAACCCGCCTTGCAATGCTGAAGACAATCTGCGCGCCGGACTCATCGTCATTGAAGCCTGGTTCAGGGGCTACTGAGGGCGTCCTGGATTAGGGGGTATCCGGACAGCCAGAGTATATCCTTTGGCCGGACTGTTGGACTATGAAGATACAAGATTGAAGACTTCGTCCTGTGTCCGGATGGGACTCTCCTTGGCGTGGAAGGCAAGCTTGGCAATACGGATATGTAGATCTCCTTCCTTGTAACCGACTCTGTGTAACCCTAGCCCCCTCTGGTGTCTATATAAACCAGAGGGTTTAGTCCGTAGGACCAAGAACAACAATCATATCATAGGCTAGCTTCTAGGGTTTAGCCTCTCTGATCTTGTGGTAGATCAACTCTTGTATTACTCACATTATCAAGAACAATCAAGCAGGACGTAGGGTATTACCTCCATCAAGAGGGCCCGAACCTGGGTAAACATCGTGTCCCCTGCCTCCTGTTACCATCCGCCTTAGACGCACAGTTCGGGACCCCCTACCCGAGATCCGCCGGTTTTGACACCGACACCTAGTATCCACTATGTTCTGAGATTGATGTTGCTATGACTTTCCTATGCTTAATGCTTGTCACTAGGGCCTGAGTGCCATGATTTCAGATCTGAACCTATTATGTTTTTATGAATATATGTGAGTTCTTGATCCTATCTTGCAAGTCTATAGTCACCTATTATGTGTTATGATCCGTTAACCCCGAAGTGACAATAATCGGGATACTTACTGGTGATGACTGCAGTTTGAGGAGTTCATGTATTCACTAAGTGCTAATGCTTTGTTCTGGTACTCTATTAAAAGGAGGCCTTAATATCCCTTAGTTTCCAATAGGTCCCCGCTGGCACATGAGGGTAGGACAAAAGATGTCATGCAAGTTCTTTTCCATAAGCACGTATGACTATATTCGGAATACATGCCTACATTACATTGATGAACTGGAGCTAGTTCTGTGTCACCCTATGTTATAACTATTACATGAGGAATCGCATCCGACATAGTTATCCATCACTGATCCATTGCCTACGAGCTTTTCACATATTGATCTCTGCTTAGTTACTTTTCCGTTGCCACTGTTACAATCACTACAAAACGGCTACTGTTACTTTTGCTACTGTTACTGCTACTATCATATTACTTTGCTACTAAATACTTTGCTGCAGATATTAAGTCTTTCAGGTGCGGTTGAATTGACAACTCAACTGTTAATAGTTGAGAATATTCTTTGGCTCCCCTTGTGTCGAATCAATAAATTTGGGTTGAATGCTCTACCCTCGAAAACTGTTGTGATCCCTTATACTTGTGGGTTATCAGGTGCGCATGAGTGAGGACAAAGTGCACATAAAAGACTAGTATTGATCTGTGGGGCCAGTCTAGATCCCGCCAGGAGTAACGACCACCGGCGGGTGTGTCTGGGGAGTTACAATATGACTGGAGGTGTAAACTATGGACGGGGGCGCCGCACACGGCTAACAATGTTTGTTGTGTGTTCTAGCAGTGCCCCCTCATATATATAGGTTGAAGGGGCGGAGAGGCAGCCAAGGGGGCGCCCCAAGTAGGAGGAATCCTACTTGGGCACCTCCCAATTCGGCCTCCCCCCTTTCATATTCCTATTCGGAGTAGGAAGGGAAGAGGGAGAAGGGGGAATCCTATTCCCTTTTTCCTTTCCTCCTTCCCCTTTCCTTCTCAAATTTGGCCAACCCATATGGGGGGGCGCACCAGCCCCTTAGTGGCTGGTGTGTTTCCCCTCTTGGCCCATAAGGCCCATATAGTTTGCCGGGGGTAGCCGAAACCCCTTCCTGTGACCCGATATGTACCCGGTACCCCCGGAACACTTCTAGTGTCCAAATACTATCGTCATATATATGAATCTTTACCTATCAACCATTTCTAGACTCCTCGTCATGTTCGTGATCTCATCCATGACTCCGAACAACATTCGGTCACCAAATCACATAACTCATATAATACAACTGTTGGGGAACGTAGTAATTCAGAATTTTCCTATGATCACGCAAGATCTATCTAGGAGAAGCATAGCAACGAGACGGGAGAGTGTGTCCACATACCCTTGTAGACCGAAAGTGGAAGCGTTATGTAAAGCGGTTGATGTAGTCGAACGTCTTCACGATCCAATCGGTCCAAGTACCAAACGTACGACACCTCTGTGTTCAGCACACATTCAGCATGATGACGTCCATCGAGCTCTTGATCCAATAGAGGGTCGAGGGAGAGTTCCGTCAGCACGACGGTGTGGCGATGGTGTTGGTGATGTGATCCGCGTAGGGCTTCGCCTAAGCACTATGACAATATTACCGAGGTGGTAAACTATGGAGGGGGCACCACACACGGCTGAGGAACAATTCATGTGCCTTTGGGATGCCCCCTGCCCCCGTACATAAAGGAGGAGGGGAGGAGGCGAACGGCCTAGGGGGTGCACCAAAGGGGGGAGTCCAACTAGGATTCCCAATCCTAGTTGGACTCCCTTTTTTTACGGAGGGGGGAAAGAGGGAAGGAAGAGGAAGAGGAGAAGGAGAGGGGGCGGGCGCCCCCTCCCTAGTCCAATTTGGACTCCCTATAGGAAGGGGGCGCGGCTACCCCTTGTGGGCCGCCTCCCCTCTCCCCTATGGCCCATGTAGGCCCAATATTCCCCCGGGGGGTTCCGGTAACCCCTCAGTACTCCGGAAAATCCCCGAATCACTCGGAACCATTCTGATGTCTGAATACAACCTTCCAATATATGAATCTTTACCTCTCGACTATTCTGAAACTCCTCGTCAGGTCCGTGATCTCGTCGGGGACTCCGAACAAACTTCGGTCACCAAAACACATAACTCATAATACAAATCGTCATCGAAGGTTAAGCGTGTGAACCCTACGGGTTCGAGAACTATGTAGGCATGACCGAGACACATCTCCGGTCAATAATCAATAGCGGAACATGGATGCTCATATTGGCTCCTACATATTCGATGAAGATCTTTATTGGTCAAACCGCATAACAACATACATTATTCCCTTTGTCATCGGTATGTTACTTGCCCGAGATTCAATCGTCGGTATCATCATACCTAGTTCAATCTCGTTATCGGAAAGTATCTTTACTCGTTCCGTAATGCATCATCTCGCAACTAACTCATTAGTCACATTGCTTGCAAGGCTCTATAGTGATGTGCATTACTGAGAGGGCCCAGAGATACCTCTCCGATACACGGAGTGACAAATCCTAATCGCAATCTATGCCAACTCAACAAACACCTTCGGAGACAATTGTAGAGCATCTTTATAATCACCCAGTTATTTTGTGACATTTGATAGCACACAAGGTGTTCCTCTGGTATTCGGGAGTTGCATAATCTCATAGTCAGAGGAATATGTATAAGTCATGAAGAAAGCAATAGCAATAAAACTAGACGATCGTAATGCTAAGCTAACGGATGGGTCTTGTCCATCACATCATTCTCTAATGATGTGATCCTGTTCATCAAATGACAACACATGTCTATGGTGAGTGTAGGATCTAGAAGTAGATGTGTCTAGAGGGGGGTGATTAGACACATAGTGCTAAAGTTGCAATTTTTAAGCTTTTTCGGTTTAAGTGGAGTTTAGGCACAAATTTAATACACACAATACATATCAAGCAAGCATGCAAAGAGTATATGAGCAGCGGAATGTAAAGCATGCAACTTGCAAGAATGTAAAGGGAAGGGTTTGGAGAATTCAAACGCCATTGGAGACACGGATGTTTTTCCCGTGGTTCGGATAGGTGGTGCTATCCTACATCCACGTTGATGGAGACTTCAACCCACGAAGGGTAACGGTTGCGCGAGTCCACATAGGGCTCCACCCAAGGGCAACGGTTGCGCGCGAGTCCACGGAGGGCTCCAACCCACGAAGGGTCCACGAAGAGCACCACCCACAAAGGGTCCACGAGTAGCAACCTTGTCTATCCCACCATGGCCATCGCCCACCGAAGGGACTTGCCTCACTAGGGTAGATCTTCACGAAGTAGGCGATCTCTTGGCCCTTACAAAACTCCTTGGTTTCACTCCACAATCTGACGAGGCTCCCAAGTGACACTAGCCAATCTAGGAGACACCACTCTCCAAGAAGTAACAAATGGTGTGTAGGTAATGACTCCTTGCTCTTGTGCTTCAAAAATGATAGTCTCCCCAACACTCAACTCTCTCTCAATAGGATTGGATTGGTGGAAAGAAGATTTGAGTGGAAAGCAACTTGGGAAGGCTAGAGATCAAAGATTCATATTGTAGGGGAAATGGAATGTCTTGATCTCAACACATGAGTAGTGGTTCTCTCTCAGAACAAAATGAGCTGGAATGATGGTGTGTTCTGGATGGCCTCTCTTCGAATGAGAAAGAGGTGGAGGGGTATATATAGCCCTCCACAAAATCCAACCGTTACACGGTTTTCCAATCCTCGGTGGGACCGAATCATAAAACTCGTCGGATCCGAAAATGTAAACCTAGTGACCGTTAGGAATTTCGGTGGGACTGACATGCAACTCGGTAGGACCGATTCGGTTAGGGTTTGGGCATAACGTAATCTCGGTGAGACCGATTACACAAACTCGGTGAGACCGAGTTTGGTAATTAGCTAACCAGAGAGTTGGTCAGGCAAACTCGGTGGGACCGATTTGCTCTTTCGGTGAGACCGAGTGGAACTCGGTGAGACCGAAAAGTTACAAAGGGGAAACACTGAGTTTACATTGCAATCTCGGTGGGACCGATTGCATATCTCGGTGGGACCGAGAATATTACAATGGGTAACAGAGAGTTTGCAATCCCATCTCGGTGGGACCGAGAACCTTATCGGTGGAACCGAATTGCTAGGGTTTGGCAGTGGCTAATGACAAGTGAAACTCGGTGGCACCGGATAGGAAGAATTGATAGGACTGAGTTTGGCTTAGAGCTTAGATCATATGTGGATGTGGGAAAGTAGCTGAGGATTTTGGAGCATATCATTAAGCACATGAAGCAAGAGGCTCATTAAGCAACACCTCATCCCTCCTTGATAGTATTGGCTTTTCCTATGGACTCAATGGGATCTTGGATCACTAAAATATAAAATGAAGAGTCTTGAGCTTTTGAGCTTGAGCCAATCCATTGTCCTTAGCATTTTGAGGGTTCCCACAACCTTTAGTCCATGCCACTCCATTGTTGAACTTATCTGAAACATGCTAGATAGAAGTGTTAGTCCAATAAGAGATATGTTGTCATCAATTATCAAAACCACCTAGGGAGCACTTGTGCTTTCAATCTCCCCCTTTTTGGTAATTGATGGCAACATACATCAAAGCTTTAGATAAAGATATAAAGAACAGCAAGTAAAGCTTTGAAATAACATGTAGCAAGCATAGGCTCCCCCTACATGTATGCACTCATGTAAATATGAAATTAGAGGCATGTGAGAGCATAATCATGACAGAGTAGGCAATGTGTTACATGTATCTTGGCCATATGCATCAGAGCAAAAGATTATTAAGGAAAATACCTTCATGCTCATGAGTCCTTGCAAACAGTATGTACACAAGCAAGAACTCCTCATACTCATGATTTTGATGCATATACTTACCTTGTGGTCTCGAGTTGGCTTAGGATGGAATGAACCTGCAAACAAGGTTAGATAACACAGGTACGTCCACTAGCCAGAGCAAACAAAAGAAACCACAAGAATGCCAAGACTGGGATGACATGTAGAGAGTGATAACATTGGATTCACCATGTCCCCAAGAATAAAGATATGCAATGAATTTGGCTGATTTCTTTTCCCTTAGGTGTCTTGCTCCCCCTGAATCTTACATGGGATATTGGGAGAAGATAGGAAACAGAAAATCAGAGCTGAATAGAACTTAATTCAAATGAACATGTCTTTCCCCCAAAAAGACATGGGATCCTTGAGTATTTTTCTCTCCCTGGATATCTCTCTCTCCCCCTTAACAACATCTGGGATCCTTGAGACTTTCTCTCCCCCTTAATACTTTTTCTCTCTTGGTGTGATCTCTCTTTCCTACAAGCTTTGATGTGATCTCTGTCTCCCCCTTTGACATCAATTTCCAAGAAGGTTTTTCTTGGAATCCGTCGAATGGGTTTGGTCCTTGAGATTCAGCACAAAGCAGAGGATGAAATTGTGATGCTTGTGGAGGACAAGATTCATTGAGTGGAGCTGGATCATAAGAAATGTAGAACAAGTGGCAAAGTGTTTTTCTGATTGCAAAGTCGGTGGCACCGAGTGGCACATTTCGGTGGTACCGAAAAGATTCGGTTGGACCGAAATTTGCAAGTCGGTGAGACCGAGTTTACACAGAGAAAAACACCTGTCACCTCAGCTCACTAGTCAAGTAAGATCTCACAAAGATTCGCAATGAATTAGCTGAAGGATTTGCAAGGAATTAAATGCAGAAAATATGCAGAAAAAAACAAAAAGAAAAGATAGGAAACTGAAAGATCTAGATGAAGGTTTTTTTGAGAGAGAAGAAAACAAATATGCAAGGAACAAATGCAATAACTCAGACAAGGACACAAGAGAACTTCATCTAGAATTGGGCGGTGACATAGTCACCTATGTTAGAGTATATTGACTTAGGAGTCAAGTGAGGACACTTGATCATAGGTCATACTCATCGTTTAAGCTCAAAATGGGGTTACCATTTTTCGTTTAAGCATCTTGATGTATTCACATCTTGTTGAGTTGCTTTGACTCATGTCTTGGAGTAAAGCTTTTCCAAGATGGAATGACATACCTTGGGTGGTGGTGTGGTTCTTGCTCATGTAGTTGAACTTGTATGGGTGCTCAAGGTTGATGTAGTTCATCAAGAGTTGGGAGCACCACTTGGAGTTTGAGTTCATCTACCTACATGGGTTAGTTCTTGCAAGGATGAGCACTTGTGTATCCAAAAATGACAATCATGAAGCCTAACATAGAATTTGTCAAAGGATATGTTTGAATGGTTTCGTGCTTCCTTGTCTTCAACCACTATTGTGTAGAGTCTTGGTGATGTAGAGATTGCTCAAGATATGAGTGAGTCACAATCTCATGGAGTTAGATTCAACCAAGCACCTACATGGGTTAGACAACATGCAAGGTGCAAATATATCCAAGACATAAGATAGTCATCATAAGAGATACATCATGGATTAGTCATAAGCTCATGTCTTGCATGTGTCCAATGGAGTCTCTACTCCAAGTTCGAGGCATCAATGATGTTCAATTCTCCTCTCAATCTGCAAAACACTTTCTCATCAAGCGGTTTAGTGAATATATCCGCTAATTGCTTATCGGTGCGAACATGCTTAAGATTGATGTCACCCTTAGCAACATGATCTCGAATGAAATGATGACGAACTTCAATATGCTTAGTTCGAGAATGTTGTACAGGATTATGACCAATTTTGATAGCACTTTCATTGTCACAAAGCAGTGGAACATGTTTCACATAAATCCCATAATCTTTAAGAGTTTGGGTCATCCAAAGTAATTGAGCACAACATGAACCAGCGGCAATGTATTCCGCTTCGGCGGTGGATAAGGATACCGAGTTTTGTTTCTTGGAAGACCAAGACACAAGAGATCTACCAAGAAATTGACAAGTACCCGAAGTGGACTTTCTATCAACCTTGTCTCCGGCATAATCTGAGTCGGAATAGCCAACAAGATCAAAAGAAGACCTCTTAGGATACCAAATGCCAAAATTTGGTGTATGGATTAAATATCTCACTATCCTTTTCACAGCCTTAAGATGACAATCTTTAGGAGGAACTTGATATCGAGCACACATGCACACACTTAGCATAATATCGGGACGTGAAGCACATAGGTATAACAATGAACCAATCATAGAGCGATAAACCTTTTGATCAACAGGTTCACCATCTTTGGTCAAATCATTATGTCCACTAGTAGGCATGCGTGTAGACATACCTTTGCATTCTTGCATATTGAACTTCTTGAATAAGTCCTTGGTGTACTTTGTTTGAGAGACAAATGTACCTTCCTTAGTTTGCTTGATTTGCAAGCCGAGAAAGAATTTGAGCTCACTCATCATAGACATCTCAAACTTCTCTGACATTAGCTTTCCAAACTTTTCACTAAAGAGAGGGTTAGTTGAACCAAATATGATATAATCAACATAAATTTGGCATACAAATAGTTCTCCATTAACCCTTTTAGTAAAAAGAGTAGAATCAATTTTACCAATTTCAAAACCACTTGTAGTAAGGAACTTGGTCAAGCATTTATACCATGCTCTAGGAGCTTGTTTAAGACCATAAAGAGCTTTGTGAAGTTTGTAAACATGATTAGGTTTCTTAGGATTGAAAAAGCCGGGAGGTTGTTTGACATAAACTTCCTCCTCTATTTCTCCATTTAGAAAAGCACTTTTAATGTCCATTTGGTACAAGGTGATATTATGGTGATTAGCATAGGCAAGTAAGATGCGAATGGACTCAAGTCTAGCAACGGGAGCGTACGTCTCACCATAGTCCATACCTTCGACTTGTGTGTATCCTTGGGCGACGAGACGTGCTTTGTTGCGGACCACTTGTCCATCTTCATCTTGCTTGTTGCGAAACACCCATTTGGTACCAATGATGTTGTGGTTGTCGGGCTTCTCAACCAATGTCCAAACTTGGTTTCTCTCAAAGTTATGTAGCTCTTCATGCATAGCGTTTATCCAATCCGGATCTTCCAATGCTTCTTCAACTTCCTCGTTTTCTTCATCTTGGTGTGGCCCACTTGTGGATGCTTCCGTGTCGATTCTTGGTTCACCTTGTTGTGAAGTAGAAGCTTCCACTTGGACGGATGAAGTACTCTCCTTCACCTCTGTTGGACGAATTTTGCCAATGGACAAATCTTGAATTGCTTCTGAAGGGTCTTTGTCTCCTACATCAATTGGCAATTTCTCTACTTGCGAGCCATTAGATTCATCAAACTTCACATCTACCGTCTCTTCAACCTTTCGGGTGAAATTTTTGTAGACACGATAAGTGTGAGAGTTTGAGCCATAACCGAGTAGAAAACCTTCATGAGATTTAGGAGCAAACTTTGAACGACGATGCTTATCAAGAATGTAGCACTTTGAGCCGAATACTCGAAAGTATCCAACTTGAGGCTTGTTACCGGTGAGGAGCTCGTATGCCGTCTTGCCGAGTAGCTTGTGAAGATATAAGCGATTTGTTGCGTGACAACCTGTCTCAACCGCTTCTGCCCAAAAGTGCTTTGGCGTCTTGTATTCATCAAGCATTGTCCTTGCCATTTCGATGAGCGTCCGGTTCTTCCATCTTGTTGAGGTGTGTATGTAGCCGAGAACTCGTGTGAAATCCCTTCTTCATCAAGAAAGGTGTCCACATTTGCGTTCTTGAACTCCGTTCCGTTGTCACTCCGAACCTTCTTGATCTTCACATGAAACTGATTTTGAGCTTTCCTGGCGAAGTTTCTGAAGATCTTCTGGACCTGCGATTTGTCATTGAGGAAAAACACCCACGTAAATCTTGAAAAATCATCAACTATAACTAGACCAAAGGAATTTCCACCGAGACTCTTGTAGGCATTGGGACCAAAAAGATCCATGTGAAGCAGCTCGAGTGGCCTCCTTGTGGTCATAATGCTCTTCACAAGATGTCTTCCTCCAACCTGTTTACCTGCTTGACAAGCACTGCAAAGTCTATCCTTATCAAATATGACATCGTTAACTCCAAGGATATGATTTCCTTTAATAAGCTTGTCAAGGTTTCTCATGCCAACGTGACCTAGTCGTCTATGCCACAACCAGCCTTTTGAGGATTTAGCAACAAAGCAAGTTTTAGGTTGTGCCTTTTTAGAGAAATCGACAATATAAAGATCACCTCTACGCATACCCGTAAAGACCATTTTATGATTGTCTCGACGAAATACTTGGCAATCTACCTCAGTAAATAGGACATTCAAGCCAAAATCAACAAGTCTAGATAAAGAAAGTAAGTTATAGCCAAGAGATTCAACGAGCATGACATTTTGAATGGAGCTATCATGTGAGATGGCCACCTTACCAAGGCCAACCACTTTACCCTTTGAATTATCACCAAAGGTGACATATTTTCGAGGACCGTTGTTTTCAGCAAGCTCACGGAACATCTCTTCATCTCCGGTCATATGATCAGTGCATCCACTATCAAGAACCCATTCCTTTCCTCCTGATTCATATCCCCAAAGATTTGCCATAAGACCAAAATGTCTCATTGCATCATCAAGATCGGAGTCACTATCATCATCATCATCATAATATTCATGTTCATCATGATCTTGTGACTCATCATTTCCTAGAGAGGGAAATTCATTAGATAAATGATCAAAGTGGTTACTTTTATGAATTCTTATAGCTTTGAGTATGATATCATTAATGATTCCAACATCTCCTTTAGCATGCTTAAGATTGGCAAGTTCAAGAAGACATTTACCAAAACTAGGATCACTAGAGTTCATCTTACTCAAGGCAATAGATTTATGGAGAATTTCATTCAAAGTTTTCAAGGAGTGATTGGGAAACCGTTCCTCAAGAAATTTCCATATAGTATAGGCGCAATTTTGAGTAGGCAAACTAGCAATCAAATCTTTGGGCAATCCTCTAATAATGAGCTCAATAGTTCTAAGATTGCGAATCATGTCAATATCTTCATCTAGGGTAGGATGCAAGGGATCAATATGGGGTGCACAAGGACTAGCAATATACTTGTTCAAATGATATTGATTGAAGATTACAAGCATCTCATTTTTCCACTCATGAAAATACTTTCCATCAAAAATGGGCACTCTATGTCTAAGACTCCCTAGAGTAGACACATCCATCTTCCTCCAATGGTGATTAAACCAAGGCAATGGAGACCAATGCTCTGATACCACTTGTAGGATCTAGAAGTAGATGTGTCTAGAGGGGGGTGATTAGACACATAGTGCTAAAGTTGCAATTTTTAAGCTTTTTCGGTTTAAGTGGAGTTTAGGCACAAATTTAATACACACAATACATATCAAGAAAGCATGCAAAGAGTATATGAGCAGCGGAATGTAAAGCATGCAACTTGCAAGAATGTAAAGGGAAGGGTTTGGAGAATTCAAACGCTATTGGAGACACGGATGTTTTTCCTGTGGTTCGGATAGGTGGTGCTATCCTACATCCACGTTGATGGAGACTTCAACCCATGAAGGGTAACGGTTGCGCGAGTCCACACAGGGCTCCACCCAAGGGCAACGGTTGCGCGAGTCCACGGACGGCTCCACCCACGAAGGGTCCACGAAGAAGCAACCACCCACAAAGGGTCCACGAAGTAGCAACCTTGTCTATCCCACCATGGCCATCGCCCACGAAGGACTTGCCTCACTAGCGGTAGATCTTCACGAAGTAGGCGATCTCCTTGCCCTTACAAACTCCTTGGTTCACTCCACAATCTTGACGGAGGCTCCCAAGTGACACCTAGCCAATCTAGGAGACACCACTCTCCAAGAAGTAACAAATGGTGTGTAGGTAATGAACTCCTTGCTCTTGTGCTTCAAATGATAGTCTCCCCAACACTCAACTCTCTCTCATAGGATTTGGATTTGGTGGAAAGAAGATTTGAGTGGAAAGCAACTTGGGAAGGCTAGAGATCAAGATTCATATGGTAGGAATGGAATGTCTTGATCTCAACACATGAGTAGGTGGTTCTCTCTCAGAACAAATGAGTTGGAATGATGTGTGTGTTCTGATGGCTCTCTCTTCAAATGAGAAAGAGGTGGAGGGGTATATATAGCCTCCACACAAAATCCAACCGTTACACAGTTTTCCAATCTCGGTGGGACCGAATCATAAAACTCGGTCGGACCGAAAATGTAAACCTAGTGACCGTTAGGAATTTCGGTGGGACTGACATGCAACTCGGTAGGACCGATTCGGTTAGGGTTTGGGCATAACGTAATCTCGGTGAGACCGATTACACAAACTCGGTGAGACCGAGTTTGGTAATTAGCTAACCAGAGAGTTGGTCAGGCAAACTCGGTGGGACCAATTTGCTCTTTCGGTGAGACCGAAAAGTTACAAAGGGGAAACACTGAGTTTACATTGCAATCTCGGTGGGACCGATTGCATATCTCGGTGGGACCGAGAATATTACAATGGGTAATAGAGAGTTTGCAATCCCATCTCGGTGGGACCGAGAACCTTATCGGTGGAACCGAATTGCTAGGGTTTGGCAGTGGCTAATGACAAGTGAAACTCGGTGGCGCCGGATAGGAAGAATCGGTAGGACCGAGTTTGGCTTAGAGTTTAGATCATATGTGGATGTGGGAAAGTAGCTGAGGATTTTGGAGCATATCATTAAGCACATGAAGCAAGAGGCTCATTAAGCAACACCTCATCCCTCCTTGATAGTATTGGCTTTTCCTATGGACTCAATGGGATCTTGGATCACTAAAATATAAAATGAAGAGTCTTGAGCTTTTGAGCTTGAGCCAATCCATTGTCCTTAGCATTTTGAGGGTTCCCACAACCTTTAGTCCATGCCACTCCATTGTTGAACTTATCTGAAACATGCTAGATAGAAGTGTTAGTCCAACAAGAGATATGTTGTCATCTATTATCAAAACCACCTAGGGAGCACTTGTGCTTTCAGTGAGGAAACTTAACCATCTTTGATTAACGAGCTAGTCAAGTAGAGGCATACTAGGGACACTCTATTTGTCTATGTATTCATGTCGGCGTTCTGGGAACGGGGGTCCCCAGACTTGCCTGCCTGCGGCGTGGCTCAAAGGGGGCCCAGCACGGCCCATCTTCATCAACACAGACCCAAGACCCTCGCGAGGGGCCAAGCCTCGCGGGGCGGATGACACGGAGCTTCCTCAGGCACGACCTCATCAGGCTGGCTCGCGAGGAGGCGGGGAGATCAAGGCAGGGTACCTGACGAGGTGCCCGTGACGCAAGCCATGACGACCAAAGGCGCCAGGTGGGCACCAGCCGCGCAGTGTCCTCCTTTCCTCTTTGGTGCAAAGGGAGCAAGCGCAGGCGAGAGCATCAAGCAAAGGCACCCGTTTCGGTGCAACGAGACCAAGACCAGTCCAACGGCAGGGAGGAAGTCATTGTGGAGCCCAAGCCAGCATCACCACCAGAGCCTTTGGCAGGCGAGGACCAACTTTAGTCAGGATAAGTGTACCAGATGTTCCCCTTCAAAATGGCCAATTGTTGGCGCCCTTCCCGCTCAATATTTGGGAAGAGCCCCAGGGCCTTTGCCTATAAATAGGACTAGCCACCCCCGAGGTAGCGGGGCAATCAAGAAGGGAGAATCTAGAAGCCAAGAGAGAAACTAGCTAGGATCGGATCGAGTAGCATCACAGAGAGAGAGAGGGAGAAGGGCGACTGAACTCCTCCTAGCAGTTCATCCCCCCAGCCAAGAACAGATCCTTGCGAGGCTGTTCTTCCTTGTATTTCTCATCATGATCAGCCCAAGAGGCAATCCACCACACCACACACTGGAGTAGGGTATTACACCACAACGGTGGCCCGAACCAGTATAAACCATGTGTCTCTTGTGCTGTTCTTTCCATAGCTTAGATCTTAGCGAGGCGGAGGGGTGCAGGTAGGTAGAAGGCGAAATCTCCACGCGCACCCCAGTGTTAGAACCTCAAGGGTCTGTCGGAACCCGAAATCTGACATTGGCGCGCCAGGTAGGGGTGCGCCGAAATCCACCTTCTACCGCTTCGTGTCCCGTCGCGTCGTCATCACCATGTCCGGCGACCAGGCGGGCAACCCAGATCCATGGGCGGCGTGGCCCGCCCGCGCAGAGCCACTCGCCTCGGGCGACCCCATGCCCCAGGCAGCTTGCGGTCCGCGGGCGACGTGGACAGGCTTCGACAGCTCTCACACCGCGGCAGGCGCGGTCGGCAGCAAGGGCCTCCAATCACGCCGCGACCACGACACCGTACACCCGCCGGGAGCAGGCGAACTCGAGGGCCGCGCTCATGATGGCCCGAGAGCTGCTGTGCAGGCTGCTGGAGGGCGGCCGCGACGTGCTGCTGGAGCGGGTGGCAGAGCTCCTGGGCTTCGCCGCCTCGGGGGCTCACCCCTTCTGCACCCAGCTCCCATCTCAAGCCCAGGGCGGCCCGCGCGGGGGCTCCGCGCGCCCCCACGGGCTCCAAGGCTACCCCAACGCCGGCGAAGCTGTTGGCACCAGACCGGCGGCGGTGCTGCCCCTGCTCCCGGTCCGCGAAGAAGAAGGACTTGACGCGACCCACGGCCCCAGTGGACAGCCGTGCTACCACCCCATGGTGGGCGCGTCAAGCAGGACTGCGTGGCACGCGGAGCACTACGGCGTGGCCTTCGGGATGACGGCGCCAGAAGAATACGTGCCCCTCATGATGGACCAAGGACACCCTCACGAGGGCGAACAAGGCTCGCTCCACAGCCCAAGCTGGGGGGACGAGGCGCCAGAAGCTGAGCCCTTCCAGGAGCCCCGGGACGGTCCCACTGGCCACGCTGGAGGCAACGATTATCGGGTACCGCTAATTCCTTGGGAGCAGGCATACGCTAATCATGGAACGCAGGAGGTGCAAGTCGCCATAGTGAGCAGCTGCCCCGCTCCCACAGACTCCTACCCCTCGGGAGGAGTGCGCAGGGGGCTGCAGGAGAGGGGCCGAGATCCGACATCACCACCGCGGCGTTCGGAGCAAGGTGTTCTCAGGAGGTAGGCCCTCTGCTGGGGAGGCGCCTCAGGGCCTGCCCCTGGCGGAGGACCCGTGGTCGTCGGGGGAACCGCTGGCGACCGCTCTACCCCATCGGTGGCGTCCTGGTTTCCGGTCGTCGTTGATGGCACTAGAGTGTGGCGCAAGGCGGGGCCCTCGTCTGGCGATATGAAGCAAGGCCGGTACCTGTGAAGAAGGCCCAGTGTCTGTGAAGCTCGCCGCCCCGTGACACTCTCACATAATAATGAGTGGGGATGTACACGCCCCGGAGTCTCAGGGGTGCCGGCCTTAGGCCCTGGGGCTCCCTCCCACGCCCAGTGGCAGCACTTAGCTCCGCGCTGGTGAGAAGACGTCCAAGACTAGATTAGGTGCCGGACGCGGCCTTTTGTCTGCTTTCGTTGATTTTCCCTTTGGTTGTCACTTTCCCCCGCTGGATTCAAGTTGGATTCGAATTTGAGGTTTGCGTGTGTTCGGGGAAGGGGTGCTTAGTATCGTTCGAGCAATTTCTCGCGTTTTGATTACCACTTCGCCTCAGCTGCCTCCCCTCGTGAGCCCCTCGCGAGCCGGATCAGGCCTAGCTTGCGCGAAGCCCAGACTGCCGCCGCCGCGTCTTCTCAGGAGGGTTTTTTTTACTGCAGATCCTACAGATTCGACTAGGGAACACTCGGGACACCACAGCCTCCCACGGGCTACCTCAGGGGCCGCACGGGACGAAGGTAAACTAGCCAACCAGCGCGTCGCTTAGCCAACCACTTGGCGCGGGCGCATGTGCAATGTAACATCTACTAATACGATGAACACAAGTTTTACATGAGGGGCTCCCCCTCCCAAAATGCTCTCACAGCCATCGGGCCAAAACCTGATTTCTATTCATGCAGGGTAAGGAAACAGCAACGATGCATGATCAGTCGGATAAATCCCCCAATGCGTCCTCGGGAGTACCACCCGAACCGTTGCTGGCGTCGCTGGACTTGCCATCGCTGTCTGCGTCGCCGCCAGCGGCGTCAGGGCCATTCACCACACCGCCCTCGTCGGCAGCCACGATCACGCCGTTGTCGTCTGAAGCGAAGGCCCTGACAAGAGCATCCACATTGTCTTCCACCCAGTGCGCCAGGTCGTCTTGGACGGCCTGGAGGACTGGGGTGATGGCAGCGTCGAAATCAAAGTGGGGATCCATGTTCCGGAGATGGCTGAAGACGCGAGATGGCGGCGTCTAGAAGCCAAGAGAGAAACTAGCTAGGATCGGATCGAGTAGCATCACACAGAGAGAGAGAAGGGCGACTGAACTCCTCCTAGCAGTTCATCCCCCCAGCCAAGAACAGACCCTCGCGAGGCTGTTCTTCCTTGTATTTCTCATCATCATCATCCCAAGAGGCAATCCACCACACCACACACTGGAGTAGGGTATTACACCACAACGGTGGCCCGAACCAGTATAAACCCTGTGTCTCTTGTGCTGTTCTTTCCATAGCTTAGAGCTTAGCGAGGCGGAGGGGTGCAGGTAGGTAGAAGGCGAAATCTCCGCGCGCACCCCAGTGTTCGAACCTCAAGGGTCTGCCGGAACCCGAAATCCGACAATTCACACATGTACTAAGTTTCCGGTTAATACAATTCTAGCATGAATAATAAACATTTATCATGATATAAGGATATATAAATAATCAAATATATTATTGCTTCTACAGCATATTTCCTTCAGTCTCCCACTTGCACTAGAGTCAATAATCTAGATTACATAGTAATGATTCTAACACGCATGGAGTCTTGGTGCTGATCATATTTTGCTCGTGAGAGAGGTTTAGTCAACGGGTCTGCAACATTCAGATCCGTATGTATTTTGCAAATCTCTATTTCTCCCTCCTTGACTTGATCGCGGATGGAATTGAAGCGTCTCTTGATGTGTTTGGTTTTCTTGTGAAATCTGGATTCCTTCGCCAAGGCAATTGCTCTAGTATTGTCACAAAAGATTTTCATTGGACCTGATGCACTAGGAATTACTCCTAGATCGGGTATTAACTCCTTCATCCAGACTCCTTCATTTGGTGCTTCTGAAGCAACTATGTACTCTGCTTCACGCGTAGATCCCGCCACGACGCTCTGTTTGGAACTGCACCAGCTGACAGCTCCACCATTCAATATAAATACGTATCCGGTTTGTGACTTAGAGTCATCCAGATCAGTGTCAAAGCTTGCATCAACGTAACCATTTACGACGAGCTCTTTGTCACCTCCATAAACGAGAAACATATCCTTAGTCCTTTTCAGGTATTTCAGGATGTTCTTGACCGCTGTCCAGAGATCCACTCCTGGATTACTTTGGTACCTCCCTGCTAAACTTATAGCAAGGCACACATCAGGTCTGGTACACAACATTGCATACATGATAGAACCTATGGCTGAGGCATAGGGAATGACTTTCATTTTCTCTCTATCTTCTGCAGTGATCGGGCATTGAGTCTGACTCAACTTCACACCTTGTAACACAGGCGAGAACGCTTTCTTTGAATGATCCATTTTGAACTTATTCAAAACTTTATCAAGGTATGTGCTTTGTGAAAGTCCAATTAAGCGTCTTGATCTATCTCTATAGATCTTGATGCCCAATATATAAGAGCTTCACCGAGGTCTTTCATTGAAAAATTCTTATTCAAGTATCCTTTTATGCTATCCAGAAATTCTGTATTATTTCCAATCAACAATATGTCATCCACATATAATATTAGAAATGCTACAGAGCTCCCACTCACTTTCTTGTAAATACAGGTTTCTCCAAAAGTCTGTATAAAACCATATGCTTTGATCACACTATCAAAGCGTATATTCCAACTCCGAGAGTCTTGCACCAGTCCATAAATGGATCGCTGGAGCTTGCACACTTTGTTAGCACCTTTAGGATCGACAAAACCTTCTGGTTGCATCATATACAACTCTTCTTTAAGATATCCATTAAGGAATGCAATTTTCACATCCATGTGCCAAATTTCATAATCATAAAATGCTGTAATTGCTAACATGATTCGGACAGACTTAAGCATCGCTACGGGTGAGAAGGTCTCATCGTAGTCAACTCCTTGAACTTGTTGAAAACCTTTCGCAACAAGCCGAGCTTTGTAGACAGTAACATTACCGTCAGTGTCAGTCTTCTTCTTGAAGATCCATTTGTTCTCTATGGCTTGCCGATCATCGGGCAAGTCAACCAAAGTCCACACTTTGTTCTCATAAATGGACCCCATCTTAGATTTCATGGCTTCAAGCCATTTCGCGGAATCTGGGCTCATCATTGCTTCCTCATAGTTCGTAGGTTCATCATGGTCAAGTAGCATGACCTCTAGAATAGGATTACCATACCACTCTAGTGCGGACCGTACTCTGGTTGACCTACGAGGTTCGATAGTAACTTGATTTGAAGTTTCATGATCATCATCATTAGCTTCCTCACTGATTGGTGTAGGAATCACTGGAACTGATTTCTATGATGAACTACTTTCCAATTCAGGAGAAGGTACAATTACCTCATCAAATTCCACTTTCCTCCCACACACTTCTTTCGAGAGAAACTCCTTCTTTAGAAAGGATCCATTCTTAGCAACGAATATATTGCCTTCAGATCTGTGATAGAAGGTGTACCCAATAGTCTCCTTTGGGTATCCTATGAAGACACATTTCTCCGATTTGCGTTCGAGCTTATCAGGTTGAAGCTTTTTCACATAAGCATCACAGCCCCAAACTGTAAGAAACGACAACTTAGGTTTCTTGCCAAACCACAGTTCATATGGTGTCGTCTCAACAGATTTAGATGGTGCCCTATTTAACGTGAATGCGGCCGTCTCTAAAGCATAACCCCAATACGATAGCGGTAAATCAGTAGGAGACATCATAGATCGCACCATTGATAACCCACAAGTATAGGGGATCGCAACAGTTTTTGAGGGTAAAGTATTCAACCCAAATTTATTGATTCGACACAAGGCGAGCCAAAGAATACTCTCAAGTATTAGCAGCTGAGTTGTCAATTCAACCACACCTAGAAACTTAATATATGCAGCAAAGTGTTTAGTAGCAAGGTAATATGATAGTAGTGATAACGGTAACAAAAGGTAACGGTGGTAAAAGCAATGTTTTTGGTATTTTTTAGTGATGATAGCAATAGCAACGGGAAAGTAAATAAGCGAAGAACAATATATGGAAAGCTCGTAGGCAATGGATCGGTGATAGAGAATTATGCCGGGTGCGGTTCATCATGTAACAGTCATAACCTAGGGTGACACAGAACTAGCTCTAGTTCATTGATATAATGTAGGCATGTATTCCGAATATAGTCATACGTGCTTATGGAAAAGAACTTGCATGACATCTTTTGTCCTACCCTCCCGTGGTAGCGGGGTCCTTACGGAAACTAAGGGATATTAAGGCCTCCTTTTAATAGAGAACCGGAACAAAGCATTAACACATAGTGAATACATGAACTCCTCAAACTACGGTCATCACCGGTAAGTATCCCGATTATTGTCACTTCGGGGTTAACGGATCATAACACATAATAGGTGACTATAGACTTGCAAGATAGGATCAAGAACACTCATATATTCATGAAAACATAATAGGTTCAGATCTGAAATCATGGCACTCGGGCCCTAGTGACAAGCATTAAGCATAGCAATGTCATAGCAACATCAATCTCAGAACATAATGGATACTAGGGATCAAACTCTAACAAAACTAACTCAATTACATGATAGATCCCATCCAACCCATCACCGTCCAGCAAGCCTAGAATGGAATTACTCACGCACGACGGTGAGCATCATGAAATTGGTGATGGAGGATGGTTGATGATGACGATGGCGATAGATTCCCCTCTCTGGAGCCCCGAACGGACTCTAGATCAGCCCTCCCGAGAGGTTTTAGGGCTTGGCGGCGGCTCCATATCGTAAAACGCGATGACTTCTTCTTCTCTCTGATTTTTTCTCCCCGAAACTCAATATATGGAGTTGGAGGTGGCGTCGGCGAGGCAACATGGGGCCCACGAGGTAGGGGGCGCCCTAGGGGGGCAGGCATGCCCCCACCCTCGTGGCAAGATGGTGGGCCCCCTGGCCTTCATATTTGGCAGGTATTTTTCTTATTTTCTGAAAAGTGGCTCCGTGAAGTTTCAGGTCATTCCGAGAACGTTTGCTCCTGCACATAAATAACACCATGGTAATTCTGCTGAAAACAGCGTTAGTCCGGGTTAGTTCCATTCAAATCATGCAAGTTAGAGTCCAAAACAAGGGCAAAAGTGTTTGGAAAAGTAGATACGTTGGAGACGTATCAACTCCCCCAAGCTTAAACCTTTGCTTGTCCTCAAGAAATTCAGTTGACAAACTGAAAGTGATAAAGAAAAACTTTTACAAACTCTGTTTGCTCTTGCTGTTGTAAATATGTAAAGCCAGCATTCAAGTTTTCAGCAAAGATTATAACTAACCACATTCACAATAACGCATAGGTCTCAAGTTTACTCATATCAATAGCATAATCAACTAGCGAGAAATAATAATAAATCTCGGATGACAACACTTTCTCAAAACAATCATAATATGATATAACTAGATGGTATCTCGCTAGCCCTTTCTAAGACCGCAAAACATAAATGCAGAGCACCTTTAAAGACCAAGGACTGACTAGACATTGTAATTCATGGTAAAAGAGGTCCAGTCAAGTCATACTCAATGTAAACTAACAGTAAGGAATGCAAATGACACCGGTGCTCTCTAACTGGTACTTTTTAATAAGAGGATGATGACTCAGCGTAAAAGTAAATAGATAGGCCCTTCGCAGAGGGAAGCAGGGATTTGTAGAGGTGCCAGAGCTCGATTTTGAAACAGAGTTGAATAATATTTTGAGCGGTATACTTTCATTGTCAACATAATAACCAAGAGATGGCGATATCTTCCATGCTACACACATTATAGGCGGTTCCCAAACAAAATGGTAAAGTTTATACTCCCCCTTCCACCAACAAGCATCAATCCATGGCTTGCTCGAAACAACGAGTGCCTCCAACTAACAAGAGTCCCAGGGGGAGTTTTGTTTGCAATTATTTTGGTTTATTTTGCATAAAGCATGGGACTGGGCATCCCGGTGACCAGCCATTTATCTCGTGAGTGAGGAGCGGAGTCCACTCCTCTTGAGAATAACCCGCCTAACATGGAAGATACAGACAACCCTAGTTGATACATGAGCTATTCGGGCATACAAAACAAGATATTTATTCGAAGTTTTAGAGTTTGGCACATACAAATTTACTTGGAACGGCAGGTAGATACCGTATATAGGTAGGTATAGTGGACTCGTGTGGAATAACTTTGGGGTTTAAGGGATTGGATGCACAAGCAGTATTCCCGCTTAGTACAGGTGAAGGCTAGCAAAAGACTGGGAAGCGACCAGCTAGAGAGCAACAACAGTCATGAACATGCATTAAAATTAATCAACACCGAATGCAAGCATGAGTAGGATATAATCCACCATGAACATAAATATCGTGAAGGCTATGTTGATTTTGTTTCAACTACATGCGTGAACATGCGCCAAGTCAAGTCACTTAAATCATTCAGAGGAGGATACCACCCTATCATACCACATCATAACCATTTTAATAGCATGTTGGCACGCAGGGTAAACCATTATAACTCATAGCTAATCAAGCATGGCACAAGAAACTATGATCTCTAGTTGTTAATGCAAACATGTTTATTCATAATAGGCTGAATCAGGAACGATGAACTAATCATATTTACAAAAACAAAAGAGGTCGAGTTCGTACCAGCTTTTCTCATCTCAGCCAGTCCATCATATATCATCATAATTGCCTTTCACTTGCACGATCGAATGATGTGAATAATAATAATAGTGCATGTGCATTGGACTAATTTGGAATCTACAGGCATTCAATAAACAGGAGAAGACAAGGCAATATGGGCTCTTTTGTCAGATCAACAATAATGCATATAAGAGCCACTTCAACAATTTAATTATGGTCTTCTCCTATCGACCCCCAAAAAAAAGAAAAGAAATAAAACTATTTACACGGGAAAGCTCCCAACAAGCAAAACAAGAACATGAAATCTTTTTGGGTTTTCTTTTTAATTACTACTACAAGCATGGAAGGTAAATTAATTAAAAGCTACAACTAATTTTTTTGGTTTTTCTTAAGGTTTATTAAACACACAAGAAGAAAGCATAAAAAGGAAAATAAACTAGCATGGATGATACAATGAAAAAGTATGAGCACCGACATCTAGCAATGAGTGTGTGAACATAAATGTAATGTTGATGAGAAATACATACTCCCCCAAGCTTAGGCTTTTGGCCTAAGTTGGTCTATGGCCACGGCTGGCCTGGCGGATATCCATAATAGTAGCTGGGGTCATACTGCGATGCAGCGGCTATCACCTGCTGAGTTGCAGCGTGGCGACGAGCGGCCTCCTCTCTCCTCTCGTACTCATCTGCCTCCTCTCTGGTAATAGTATATCCTCCTCTTGCCTGATAATCAAAGAAGGCAGGAGCAGGCACTACAAAAAAAATACACTTCCGAGATGATACGTGTTTGTCGCAGTAGGTCGCTTTTTTGTCATGCATGTACATCCATGACAAATTTATGACAGAATCAAGATAGTCATACTTGTGCTGTCGTAGAAGTGTTCCATGACATTACCAAAATTATCATCACGGAAGTGTCCACTTCCATGACGATAAATCGCGCGTCACAGAAGTGCTTTCATCAAGGGTGACCGACACGTGGCATCCACCGTAACGGAATGCCGTTAAGCTATCGGGTCGGGTTTTGGATCCGATAACCCGTTAATAGCCCCGACCAATGGGGATTTTCCACGTGTAAAATCATCATTTGCTAGAGGAAACACGTGTCGGCTCATCTTCGGGACAAATGTCATCCACTCACTGGACAGAAGGCGCCTATGATACGTCGACATGTGGCACGGCCCAACTAAAGGCCCACAAGATTTTGCGGACCATAATGGGCTGGCCCAGCTAAAGGCCCACGAGATTTTGCGGACCATAATGGGCTGGCCCAGCTAAAGGCCCACAAGATTTCGCGGGCCATAATGGGTCGGCCCAGGTACAGGCCCACAAGATTCTTGTGGATCATAATGGGTCAGCCCAGCTAAAGGCCCACGAGATTTCATTGACATTAATGGGTCGACCCAGCTGTAGGCCCACAAGATTTTGAGGACCCTAGTAGGCCGGCCCGTTAACTGGCTGCCATGTTTTGGGCCAAATGCTGGCCCATATTTGATACGGTCTATTAATGGCCTGCCATGCTCCGGGCCTAATAGTGGCCCATATGAGATCCGACCTGTTAAAAGCCTACCACGTTCTAGGCCAAATTACGGCCCAGATTAGGTCCGACCCTTTAAGAGGTTTTGGGCCTAATTATGGCCCATATCAGATTCGGCCCGTCAACTGGACACTATGCTTTTGGGCCCACTTGCTAAAGGCCCACTTAGTAATTCGGCCTGATATTAGTTTTGGCCTGTTAAGGGCCCGTTTAACATTTCGGCCCTATATTAATTTCAGCTTGTTAAAAGCCCGTCATATAGTTGGGCCTAACTACGGCCCGGTTTGCATGCGGACTGCTCGCAGCCGATATCTGATTGGGCCAAACAAGGACCGAGACAATTTTTGGCCTGTTAAAAGCCCGTGATTTGATTCGCACAATCATGGGCCGGGGTTCATTTCGGGCTGCTGCTGGCCTGTGAGCTGATCGGCACGTTTCATGCCCAATGTCGGTGTCAAAACCGGCGGATCTCGGGTAGGGGGTCCCGAACTGTGCGTCTAGGCCAGATGGTAACAGGAGGCAAGGGACACGAAGTTTTACCCAGGTTCGGGCCCTCTCGATGGAGGTAAAACCCTACGCCCTGCTTCATTAATATTGATGATATGGGTAGTACAAGAGTAGATCTACCATGAGATCAGAGAGGCTAAACCCTAGAAGCTAGCCTATGGTATGATTGTGTTGTCCTACGGACTAAAACCCTCAGGTTTATATAGACACCGGATAGGGTTAGGGTTACATAGAGTCGGTTACAATGGTAGGAGATCTATATATCCGTATCGCCAAGCTTGCCTTCCACGCCAAGGAAAGTCCTTTCCGGACACGGGACGAAGTCTTCAATCTTGTATCTTCATAGTCCAGGAGTCCGGCTGAAGGTATAGTCCGGCCATCCGGACACCCCATAATCCAGGACTCCCTTCGTAGCCCCTGAACCAGGCTTCAATGACGACGAGATCAGCATTGCAAGGTGGGTTCCTCCTCCAAGTACTTCATAGAAGATTTTGAACACAAAGATAGTGTCTGGCCCTGCAAAATAAGTTTCCACATACTGCCATAGAGAGAATATTATTTACACAAATCAAATCTGCTGACGTATTCCGTAGTGTGACATCACACCACGGCCAAGCCTTTATTCGTTTTACTGTCCCATATCTGCGTGTTATGTGAGGCGATTTCCTTGGCACGTCGTGTTAATGCAGAGATCGTGTCCCCTTGTTCCGGGATTCTCATCAATACAGGCGTGGGTTACCCAACCGCGCCATTGATTACGGCGCTTGGGAGATAAGCGAGTTTTACCAAGCTGGTGGGGACGCATAGTCGCGTCTACCCATATAAGGGGATAAGGATCCACCTTTTCACCTACGCCTTATTCCTCCTTTGCCTATCCATTTTCGCACACTCGAGCTCCAGCGCCCAAGTCCGCACTCCCCACCTCAACCTTCTCCAGCCATGTCCGGAGCGGGAGGCAAGTGGATGGTCTCCTCTGTTACGGAGGGACACATCAAAAGACTAAGGAACGCCGGATACTTGTCCAACGACATTGCACACCGGCTTCCCGAAGGGGGCAGCTCATCCCTACCCCTAGGCCCCATGAGAGGATGGTGTTCCTCCCCCATTTCCTCCGCGGACTGGGTTTCCCTCTCCACCCATTCGTCTGGGGGCTCATGTTTTACTATGGCCTGGATTTCCATGATCTGGCCCCGAACTTTGTCCTCAACATCTCGGCGTTTATCGTCGTGTGCGAGGCCTTCCTCCGCATCCGCCCCCATTTCGGCCTATGGCTCAAGACTTTAATGTCAAGCCGAAGGTGGTGCGCGGCAACCAGGCGGAGTGCGGAGGCGCCATGGTGGGCAAGATGCCCAACATCTTATGGCTCGAGGGCTCCTTTGTGGAGACCCTGAAGAGGTGACAATCATGGTGGTTTTACATTACCGAGCCGCGCGACCCTAAGTGGGTCGCAGCCCCCGAGTACCGATCCGGACCCCCAACGCGGCTCACGTCCTGGAAAGAGACAGGCCTGTCATGGGGTAAAAAAGGAGAGCTGACCGGACTCCAAACATGCGTCCAAACCCTGGTGGACAAGCAGCTCAAGCTTGTCAACGTAGTCCAGGTTATGCTCATCCGCCGGATCCTCCCATGTCAACAACGGGCTTTCAACCTGTGGGAGTTCGACCCGTCGCGGCACCGAACTCTGAGTAGGCTCTTCGACATGACATACAAAGATGCCTGGAAGGTGCTTTTCAAAGGCGCCGAGGCCCCCGCATCCGCAACCGAGGATCGCGGATTCAGCACGCAGCGTCACGCTCGTGCGGTAAGCTATTTTTACCTTCTATAGGGTATCAGTTTTTCATAGTTTGACTCCATGCGGGATCTAAGCTCCCTTGCCTTTGACAGGATTGGCAGGAGACGTCCGGACAAATCAAATGTCCGGCTCCTTTGCCCGAAGGCCCAGCGGACGCTCGTTTGGCGAAGCTGCTGGTTCCGGCACCCTATGTGGTGCCAGAGAAGAAGGCCGCGAAAAAGGCCACGGGGACTCGAAAGAGTGCTCGGCGCCAGGAGGTGTCGGACCCATCATCCGACGGTTCCGAGGCGCATTCCTCCCGTGAAGACGAGGAGGAAGAAGAAGCGACCTCTCCCCCTCCAGCGGGAGGAGAGAAGAAAAGGAAGGCCGCCCTCTCTGGGGAGGCCGGAGGGTCCAAGAAGGGGAAAACCCTTCCTCCGGACTATTCCACCGACACCAACGACGGCGGAGAGGAGTGGCCGCCCAGGGCCAAGCCCCTGGCCAAATCGTAAGTATCCGGATACCAGAGTAATTCATAGTATTCGTTTATTGCACAGCTTTACCTTATGTCGAATATGTTTATGCAGCCCACCCAAAGACCGGCTCGACGCGTCGTCGAGCGGCTCACTGGACTCGTCGGCCCTACGGACGACACCGAAGTGTTGTCCCAACAGGTTCCAAGCCGGGAGGAGGTGGTCCTAGAGGCGCCGCAAGGCGACCTCCCGGACTCCAGGAGTAAAGGGGATGAAACCCCCCAGGGCTCTAAGTCCGGCTCTAGGCCGGACACCGCTCCGGAACCTTCAAAGGATCCAGAGTCCGGCGGGGGACCTGCTTCCAAGAGGAGCAAGCCCACCGTGCCGGTGACCCCCATCCAACCGGAGGCGCCGGACAATCTGTTGGAGGCGCTCCAAGGCGCCTCCATCGACAAGGAGCACCGCACCATTATGAGTGCAGTGGTCCAGAAGGTTCAGTCCGCCAAGAGCGGACTGACTGAAGCTTGTACTAGCCTTTAACAAGCTTTGAGGTAAGTAAAGAATGTGTAAATAATATTACCGCATAGACAGTAGCCCCTGATGCTCTGTTTGGCGTTCGGGAAGAAAAGCCGAATAGAGGATCAAATAAAATTCGCAGGAGTCTAACAAAAAGGAGTCAATATGCGTCCGCCGCACTGACTGCGGAAGTGGACACGCTAAAGCAGGACCTCGAGCGGTCCGAGCAAGAGCTCGGGCATGCCAAGAAGCAGCTCGAGGACAATGAAGGTAAGAAATACCTTGTTTAAATATATATAAAAAGGTGCAATTGCAAAAAATGACAGGATTATCGTGGCTATTGTAGGGGCCATGTCTGAGGTGGTGACCCTTAAGCAAGCACTGGTTGAGGCCGAGAAGAGGGCGGCCACGGAGCGCACCGAGCAGGAGAAGTATGAGGCCAAGGTTGGCAAGGTACGGCAAGAGCTCCAGGCTCTCATGGAAAAACATGAGAGTTTGGAGCTTGACTCAAAGACGCGAGCGTCCGAGCTCGCGGTGGCTATTGAAAATGCCAAGGCCGAATCCCAGAAGACCCTCCAGGAGTTGGATGAGGTGAAGAAGATAGCGGCGGGTAAGGCATTCTTTATGCAAAGCAAACACATAAACGTGAGTTACTTGTTACTTACCCGAATCCAGAGCTCTCCAGGAGCGTTCGCAGATCTTCCCCGGAGTGTGTCCGATGCCGCCGCATTCTATCGAGCCGAGGAGGGAAGCTCGACAGAGAAGGTGTTCTGGTCTCAGTATGCTGAGGCCAGACAACCCATGCCCCTGAGCGACCAGCTGAAGCAACTGGTTGAGCTCCACAAGGCGGCCGAACAGGCCATGAAGGGCCTCATAGTTCGGCTGTGGCCTGAAGGGGCTCTGCCTGGGAGCTATTTCGAGCTGGTGCGGCGGCTGGTGGAGGCCTGTCCAAGGCTCGAAGTCATCAAGCACTCCGTCTGCATTGAAGGTGCCCGTAGGGCCCTTGCCCGTGCTAAGGTGCACTGGGGCAAGCTGGATGCTGAGAAGCTTATGAAGGACGGGCCACCGCCGGGGAAAGAGCATCGCAAGCCCGAGAATTATTCTAAGGATGTTCTGAAGGGTGCCTACCTTGTGGCGGATTAATGTTCTAGGGATGTAATTTTTGAATGAAACTTGCTTGTTTTGTCCTGTGCGCTGAAAACTTGTTCATATATGCTAAGCAATGCTGTTGGAATTCAAAATATTACCTTCTGTGCGGCTGTTTATCAATTCTGAGAGATGGCAAGTCGTCGGCTTCTGCCCCCGTGCCGCTAGTGCTGGGGTGTCCGGGGATAAACCTGAGTGCTCTTTTTCCCATGTTTGGGTCCTTCGAGGGAGGCGCTCAGCCCAACGAACAAGGCTATCAGACTATAATGCGTGAACACTCTCACTTAGCCATAGAATTCTATAATTTTAAATTTCAGCGAAGCCCCTGGTATTCGGAAGACCGAGTTCGGGGTGCTATCCACACCTTGGCCGGACAGAGCCGGCTCCTCGCTCTAAGAGGCATAAGTCTTTAGGGACTCGAAAAGCCTCTCGAACAGCGACCAGCTCTTGCTTCATCATGACAGTCAGTTTTAGCTTTCTCCACTGAGGTGCTCGACCCAGCTCAACTGGGGCACAATCGCAGTGGTTCTCCTAGTGCTACCTTATCCGATATAGCGGAACGTAAGGCACCAAAACATAGGAGCCGGCCAAACCCAACTATTGACCCAAGACATGATTCGGAGCCGATGCATATAATGCTATAAGTTCGGGCTGCCGCACTTGTTAAAGTGTTCGGACTTCTCACACCATATTGAGAGGTACTAAAGCCCCTGGCGTATTTTGGTCGTACCAAAGTGTACGGATGCAACATGTCGTTAAGGAACATATATTAAAAAAGAGTAATGCAAAAATAGACAAAAGCTATGCATTGTTTATTAAAGAGGGCTGTGATCAAAGAAGAACGATACAAATAATGCGATAAGCAAAAGGTTGGACTATGTAACATGTCTGTTCCAGGGGCAAGCTGCGGAATAGTATGCGAAACAGGTATACTTCTCGTGATAGAGACCACCTGGGAGTTCCGTAATGCGGCATGGCTTGTCTGCTTCCCTGGTTCTTGCATCGTTCGTGCGGCAATTGAACTGCCGAATAGGCCTTCCGAAGAGTGGGGTCCTGAAAGTAAGAGAAAATTAAAAAATTGGCAGCCCCTGGTGTGGTTTAAGCCGTGTTTTGGGCGTGCCGTGATGGTGCCCCTCCCCCTGTACCCATGGTATTTCTAGAGCGTAATTATGTACGTGAAGTACTGGTATCGGATTTTTGCGAGGGCTGGGGCTGGGGCCGCATTGCTATGCCTGATCGGGTCGTGCCAGGTGGTCTTGTTGTAGGTTACTCTGGGCGCGCTTGACGGTGTCCGGTCGTTCAATGGCCGGACTGGAGAACTGCCTGGAGAGGCTGCTTTGTACTTCTGCTGCAAGGGCCGCCGTGTGCTCCTCCGTTCGGAGGGAGCGTTCGGTGTTTCCATTGACCGTAATTACTCCTCGAGGGCCTGGCATTTTGAGCTTAAGGTATGCGTAGTGCGGTACCGCATTGAACTTGGCGAATGCGGTTCGCCCGAGCAGTGCGTGATAGCCACTACGGAATGGGACTAGGTCGAAGATTAACTCCTCGCTTCAGAAATTATCCGGAGATCCGAAGACCACTTCAAGTGTGACTGAGCCTGTACAGTTGGCCTCTACACCTAGTATTACGCCTTTAAAGGTCGTTTTGGTGGGCTTAATCCTCGAGGGATCTATGCCCATTTTCCGCACTGTATCCTGGTAAAGCAGGTTCAGGCTGCTGCCGCCGTCCATAAGGACTCTAGTGAGATGAAATCCGTCAATAATTGGGTCTAGAACTAATGCGACGAATCCGCCATGACGGATGCTAGTGGGATGGTCCCTTCGATCAAAGGTGATCGGGCAGGAGGACCATGGGTTGAACTTTGGGGTGACTGGCTCTACCGCGTATACGTCCCTTAACGCGCTTCTGCTCCCTTTTGGGGACGTGGGTTGCGTATATCATGTTCACTGTCCGCACTTGTGGGGGAAAACCCTTCTGTCCACTGTTGTTCGGTGGCCGGGGCTCCTCGTCTTCATCTCTATGCAGCCCTTTGTCTTCATTTTCGGCATTTAACTTGCCTGCTTGCTTGAACACCCAACAATCCCTATTTGTGTGATTGGCCGGCTTTTCGGGGGTGCCATGTATCTGGCATAAGCGGTCGAGTATTTGGTCCAAACAGGATGGGCCCCTAGGATTCCTTTTGAATGGCTTTTACCGCTGACTGGATTTAGAGCCTCTGAATCCGGCATTAACTGTCGTATCCTCAGTATTGTCGCCGTTAATGCGGCGCTTCAGCTTGTTGCGACGCAACCTACCACTACTGTCCCTGGTATCCGAATTACCAGGGTTTTTGGTCATATTGTTGCTACGAGCAAGCCAGGTGTCTTCTCCCGTGAAAAAGCGGGTCATGAGTGTCGTGAGTGCTGCCATAGAGTTCGGCTTTTCCTGTCCAAGGTGCCAGGCAAGCCACTCATCACGGATATTGTGCTTGAAGGCTGCTAGGGCCTCGGCGTCCGGACAGTCGACTATTTGATTTTTCTTTGTTAGGAACCGTGTCCAGAATTGCCTGGCCGATTCCTCTGGCTGCTGAATTACGTGACTTAGGTCATTGGCGTCTGGGGGTCGCACATAAGTGCCTTGGAAATTGTCGAGGAATGCGGCTTCAAGGTCCTCCCAACAACTGATTGATCCTGTTGGCAAGCTGTTAAGCCAATGCCGAGCTGGTCCTTTAAGCTTGAGTGGGAGGTATTTGATGGCGTGGAAATCATCGCCGCGGGCCATGTGGATATGGAGATAATCCTCGATCCATACTGCAGGATCTGTTGTGCCATCATATGATTCGATGTTTACGGGTTTGAAACCCTCGGGGATTTGATGATCCATTATTTCGTCTGTGAAGCATAGTGGGTGTGCGGCGCCTCTGTACTGGGCTATATCACGACGTAGCTCCAATGAGCTTTGTCTACTGTGTTCAGCCCTGCTGAATTTGTGGCCGGCGTGACGGTTACCATCTCGAGCCGTGGGGCACCCATGCGATCCGTAGATCGATCTTGTTTGCCTTGCCTTGTCCTCCAACATATCTCGTAAGTCCGGCGCATATTCCCGTGCCTTGGTACGGGGTGCGGCTTGAGTGGAGGGCCGAGAGGCCTCTCTGTCGCGGCCACGAGGTGGCCGGTCGGCCGCATCAAGTGCTTCCTCCTCTAATCGGGATAGCAACCTGCGCTTTGGGTAGCTCTTGGAGGGGCATTCGAGTTTATGCTCTTCGGCCGCAAGGACTTCAGTCCATCTGTCGACTAGCAAATCTTGGTCAGCTATAAGCTGTTGCTGTTTTTTCTTGAGGCTTCTTGCCGTGGCCATAAGCCTGCGTTGAAAACGCTCTTGCTCGAGGGGATCCTCTGGCACGACGAATTCGTCATCGTCGAGGCTTCCCACGTCTTCGGAGGGAGGCATATAATTATCGTCCTCGACCTCTCTGTCTGCCGCTCTCTCATGAGGGCTGGTTTCTCCATCCTCCTGTGCTAAATCTTGCTGGAGGGGGTTTTCTTCGGCACTTTCCGGAGTATTATTATCTCCCGTGCTGTAATCACCGTATTTGTTTTGGCGGGATTTTGAGCGGCGCCGCTGACGCCGGCGCTTAGGCTGTTTCTTGGAGGGGTCATCCTCCGCTGTTCCATCGCCATCTCCTTCTTTTGGGGTGTCCACCATGTATATGTCATATGACGAGGTGGCTTTCCAGGGCCTGATAGGCGCTGGTTCTTCATCATCTCCTTCATCGGCGTCCATACCGTCGATGTCTTCGGAGTCAAAGTCGAGCATGTTGTTTAAGTCGTCGACAGTGGCTACAAAGTGGGTGGTGGGTGGGCTTTGAATTTCTTCATCGTCCGAATCCCAACCTTGCTGACCGTAGTACGGCCAGGGCTCTCCTGATAAAGAGAGAGACTTCAGTGTCTTTAGAATATCGCCGAAAGGCGAGTGCTGAAAGATGTCCGCGGCAGTAAACTCCATGATCGGCGCCAAATCGGATTCGATCGGCAGGGGCGCGGAGGGTTTGGAGTCCGGAGAGGAGTCCGGCTCCTTGGAGTCACGAGTCTCGCAGAGTGCGGGGCTGGTGTTCGGCTCGATCGCCGTTGGGATCGCAGCCCCCGAGGCGGCGTCCAACCACCCATCCTCGATCGGCGCAGTTGGCTCCGAATTAAGGGTCGAAGCCGATGTGGGTGCGGCCTCCAGGGCACCGTTCGGCGGCAGAGCTAGATCATGCTCGTTGTGACAGTGCGGCGCACTCGGCAGTGGCTCGAATCCGTCTAAGATCAAGTCCCCGCGGATGTCAGCCGTGTAGTTTAAGCTTCCAAATCTGACCTGACGGCCAGGGGCATAGCTTTCGATCTGCTCCAGATGGCCAAGTGAATTGGCCCGCAATGCGAAGCCGCCGAAGACGAAGATCTGTCCAGGGAGGAAGGTCTCACCCTGGACTACATCACCATTGATGATCGTAGGAGCCATCAAGCCTGACGGCGACGACATAGAGGAACTCTCAATGAAAGCACCAATGTCGGTGTCAAAACCGGCGGATCTCAGGTAGGGGGTCCCGAACTGTGCGTCTAGGCCGAATGGTAACATGAGGCAAGGGACACGAAGTTTTACCCAGGTTCAGGCCCTCTCTATGGAGGTAAAACCCTACATCCTGCTTGATTAATATTGATGATATGGGTAGTACAAGAGTAGATCTACCACCAGATCAGAGAGGCTAAACCCTAGAAGCTAGCCTATGGTATGATTGTGTTGTCCTACGGACTAAAACCCTCTGGTTTATATAGACACCGGATAGGGTTAGGGTTACATAGAGTCGGTTACAATGGTAGGAGATCTATATATCCGTATCGCCAAGCTTGCCTTCCACGCCAAGGAAAGTCCCTTCCGGACACGGGACGATGTCTTCAATCTTGTATCTTCATAGTCCAGGAGTCCGGCTGAAGGTATAGTCCGGCCATCCGGACACCCCCTAATCCAGGACTCCCTCACCCAACCTACATCGTGATTGCATGACGGCCCGATTATGTACCGTAATTTTACGGTTTGGTCGGTTTACTGCAAAGACAGGATATTTATACAGTAAAATAACTGCAGCATCGTGAATAAGAAAAAACCTATACTATACAATAAAGGAATTACGGCATATTACATGCACTGGGCATCAAAGTTCGCCACTATGATAATAAAGCACAAGCAGACAGCAGATTACATACACTATGCATCAAAGATCGCCACCAGTGCAAATAAACACGCCGACAAAATAATATACAAAACCGACAGCACTTCAATAGAGTTCAAGAAAGGTTAGCCCTCCTGGGGAGCTGCAACACAAGCAGCTGAGCAAGATGATGAGACTGCGCTTGTTCAACACTTATATCTTCCTCACTCTGAAAGATAAACAAGCAGACAGATGACAGGTTTTGCACATAAAAGTATCAGTGCTGACAATTCATCACATTTCTTACTGACGAATAAAGTGACACAGTTTAAATTTGCATTAACACAATATGGTATTGTTTAGGTCAAGACATGGCAGGAAATGACATTGTGAAGGAGTTGGCAGCTTCACGACACCACTGGATTACAGATCAAGAACTCATAAGTATCAATGGTTAGTGTGCTATCAATTTATACCATTTCAGATTGGCAAATAAAGAGATGGTTTAAATAATAGTAGAATGATATGACATTTTTCATAGTTAAGACATTGCAGAATATGACATTGTGCTGTAGTGGGTAGGTTCACCACACCACTGGATTACAGATGAAGAACAGAAGCATACATGCAGTGCAAAAGAAGATCACTTGCTCTGTATAGTTTAATTTACATGGTATGAAGAAGGAACTTGGTTGTACAACTGAAAACTTAAATTGAGAAAGGACGAACTTTTGTTTATGAACTACATATAATAAACTTTAAACAAACAATTTGATGCAAACACCAAAAATAAACAGCTGTTGCAGTCATGCCTAACCAAATATATACAACAAAGTTTGAAGGCTTGAGATGGACAAACTTACATTATTGGTGAAGACAGGCTCTATAAAGGCCTTTTCCATGCTGATGGGGGGGGCAATTCAAGAAGTTTACCACAGAATATTCTTCAAAAACATTGCTGAGGGAGTCCTGGATTAGGGGGTGTTCAGATAGCCGAACTATACCTTCAGCCGGACTCCTGGACTATGAAGATACAAGATTGAAGACTCCGTCCGTGTCCGGAAGGGACTTTCCTTGGCGTGGAAGGCAAACTTGGCGATACGGATGTTCAGACCTCCTACCATTGTAACCGACTCTATGTAACCCTAACCCTCTCCGGTGTCTATATAAACTGGAGGGTTTTAGTCCGTAGGACAACATACACATCAACAATCATACCATAGGCTAGCTTCTAGGGTTTAGCCTCTCTGATCTCGTGGTAGATCTACTCTTGTACTACCCATATCCTCAATATTAATCAAGCAGGACGTAGGGTTTTACCTCCATCGAGAGGGCCTGAACCTGGGTAAAACTTCGTGTCCCTTGCCTCCTGTTACCATCCGGCCTAGACGCACAGTTCGGGACCCCCTACCCGAGATCCGCCGGTTTTGACACCGACATTGGTGCTTTCATTGAGAGTTCCTCTATGTCGTCGCCGTCAGGCCCGATGGCTCCTATGATCATCAATGGCGATGCAGTCTAGGGTGAGACCTTCCTCCCCGGACAGATCTTCGTCTTTGGCGGCTTTGCACTGTGGGCCAATTCACTTGGCCATCTAGAGCAGATCGAAAGCTATGCCCCTGGCCGTCAGGTTAGATTCGGAAGTTTAAACTACACGGCTGACATCCGCGGGGACTTGATCTTCGACGGATTCGAACCACTGCCGAGCGCGCCGCACTGTCATGACGAGCATGATCTAACTCTGCCGCCAAACGGTGCCTTGGAGGTTGCACCCGCACCGGCTCCGACCCTTAGTTCGGAGTCAACTGCGTCGATCGAGGATGGGCAGTTGGACGCCACCTCGGGGCTGCGATCCAAACGGCAATTGAGCCGAACACCAGCCCCGTACTCTGCGAGGCTCGTGACTCCAAGGAGCCGGACTCCTCTCCGGACTCCGAACCCTCCGTGCCCCTGCCTGTCGAATCCGATTGGGCGCCGATCATGAAGTTCACTGCCGCAGACATCTTTCAGCACTCGCCTTTCGGCGATATCCTGAAATCACTGAAGTCTCTCTCTTTAGCAGGAGAGCCCTGGCCGGACTATGGTCAGCAAGGTTGGGGTACGGACGATGAAGAAATTCAAAACACACCCACCACCCACTTTGTAGCCACTATCGACGACTTAACCGACATGCTCGACTTCGACTCCGAAGACATCGACGGTATGGACGCCGATGAAGGAGATGATGAAGAACCAGCGCCTACTAGGCCCTGGAAAGCCACCTCGTCATATGACATATACATGGTGGACACCCCAAAAGAGGGAGAGGGCGATGGAACAGCGGAGGATGACCCCTCCAAGAAACAGCCCAAGCGCCGGCGTCAGCGGCGCCGCTCAAAATTCCGCCAACACAAAAACGGTGATTCCAGCACGGGAGATAATAATACTCCGGAGAGTGCCGAAGAAAACCCCTCCAGCAAGGTTTAGCACAGGAGGATGGAGAAACCAGCCCTCATGACAGAGCGGTAGACAGAGATGTTGAGGACAATAATTATATGCCTCCCTCCGAAGACGAGGCAAGCCTCGATGATGACGAATTCGTCGTGCCAGAGGATCCCATTGAGCAAAAGCGTTTCCAACGCAGGCTTATGGCCACGGCAAGAAGCCTCAAGAAAAAACAGCAACAGCTCAGAGCTGGTCAAGATTTGCTGGTTGACAGATGGACTGAAGTCCTTGCGACGGAAGAGCATAAACTGGAATGCCCCTCCAAGAGTTACCCAAAGCGCAAGTTGCTACCCCGATTAGAGGAGGAAGCACTTGATGCGGCCGAACGGCCACCTCGTGGCCGCGACAGAGAGGCCTCCCGGCCCTCCACTCAAGCCGCACCCTGTACCAAGGCACGGGAATATGCGCCGGACTTACGAGACATGTTGGAGGACAAGGCAGGGCAAACACGATCGATCTACGGATCGCGTGGGCACCCCACGACTCAAGACGGTAACCATCACACCGGCCACAAATTCGGCAGGGCCGAACACAGTAGAAAAGCTCATTGGAGCTACGTCATGATATCGCCCAATACAGAGGCGCCGCACACCCACTGTGCTTTACAGACGAAATAATGGATCATCAAATCCCCGAGGGTTTCAAACCCGTAAACATCGAATCATATGATGGCACAACATACCCTGCGGTATGGATCGAGGATTATCTCCTTCATATCCACATGGCCCGCGGCGACTATTTTCACGCCATCAAATACCTCCCACTCAAGCTTAAAGGATCAGCTCGGCATTGGCTCAACAGCTTGCCAACAGGATCAATCAGTTGTTGGGAGGACCTGGAAGCCGCATTCCTCGACAATTTCCAGGGCACTTATGTGCGACCCCCAGACGCCGATGACGTGACGTAAGTCACATAATCCAGCAGCCAGAGGAATCGGCCAGACAATTCTGGACACGGTTCCTAACAAAGAAAAATCAAATAGTCGACTGTCCGGACGCTGAGGCCCTAGCAGCCTTCAAGCACAATATCCGTGACGAGTGGCTGGCCCGGCACCTGGGACAGGAAAAGCCGAAATCTATGGCAGCACTCACGACACTCATGACCCGCTTTTGCGCCTGAGAAGACATCTGGCTCGCTCGTAGCAACAATATGACCAAGAACCCTGGTAGTTCGGACACCAGGGACATTAGTGGCAGGTCGCGTCGCAACAAGCAGAAGCGCCACATTAACAGCGACAATGCTGAGGATACGACAGTTAATGCCGGATTCAGAGGCTCTAAATCTGCTCAGCGGAAGAAGCCATTCAAAAGGAATCCTAGGGGGCCTGTCCAGCTTGGACCGAATACTCGACCGCTTGTGCCAAATACATGGCACCCCCGAAAATCCGGCCAAGCACACCAACAGGGATTGTTGGGTGTTCAACCAGGCAGGCAAGCTAAGCGCCGACAATGAAGACAAGGGGCTGCATAGCGATGACGACGAGGAGCCCCGGCCGCCGAACAACAATGGACAGAAGGGTTTTCCCCCACAAGTGCGGACGGTGAACATGATATACGCCACCCACATCCCCAAAAGGGAGCGGAAGCGCGCGTTAAGGGATGTATACGCGGTAGAGCCAGTCGCCCCAAAGTTCAACCCATGGTCCTCCTGCCCGATCACCTTTGATCGAAGAGACCATCCCACTAGCATCCGTCATGGCGGATTTGCCGCATTGGTTCTAGACCCAATTATTGACGGATTTCATCTCACTAGAGTCCTCACGGACGGCGGCAGCAGCCTGAACCTACTTTACCAGGATACAGTGCGAAAAATGCGCATCGATCCCTCGAGGATTAAGCCCACCAAAACAACCTTTAAAGGTGTAATACCAGGTGTAGAGGCCAACTGTACAGGCTCAGTCACACTTGAAGTGGTCTTCGGATCCCCGGATAATTTCCAAAGCGAGGAATTGATCTTCGACATAGTCCCATTCCGCAGTGGCTATCATGCACTGCTCGGACGAACCGCATTCGCCAAATTCAATGCGGTACCGCACTATGCATACCTTAAGCTCAAGATGTTAGGCCCTCGTGGAGTAATTACGGTCAATGGAAACACCGAACGCTCCCTCCGAACGGAGGAGCACACGGCGGCCCTTGCAGCGGAAGTACAAAGCAGCCTCTCCAGGCAGTTCTCCAGCCCGGCCATTAAACGTCCGGACACCGTCAAGCGCACCCGGAGTTACCTACAACAAGACCGCCTGGCACGTTCCGAGCAGGCGTAGCAATGCGGCCCCAACCCCAACCCTCGCAAAAAGGCGACGCCAGTACTTCGCGTCCATAACTACGCTCTAGAAATACCATGGGCATAGGGGGAGGGGCACCATCACGGCACGCCCAAAACACGGCTTAAACCACACCAGGGGCTGCCGATTTTTTACTTTTCTCTTACTTCCAGGACTCTACTCTTCGGAAGGCCTGTTCGGCAGTTCAATTGCCGCACAAACGATGCAAGGACAAGGGAAGCAGACAAGCCATGCCGCATTACGGAAATCCCAGGTGGTCTCTATCACGAGCAGTATACCTGTTTCGCATTCTATTCCGCAGCTTGCCCCTGGAGCAGACATGTTAAATAGTCCAACTTTTCATTTATCGCATTACTTGTATCGTTCTGCTTTGATCGCAGCTATTTTTAATAAACAATGCATATCTTTTGTCTATTTTTTTGCATTATCTTTTTATAAATAAATGATCCTTAACGACATGTTGCGCCCGTACAACTTGGTACAGCCAAAATACGCCAGGGGCTTTTAGCACCCCTCAATATGGTGTGAGAAGTCCGAACACTTTCACAAGTGCGGCACCCCGAACTTATAGCACTATATGCATCGGCTCCGAATCATGTCTTGGGTCAATAGTTGGGTTTTCCTGGCTCCTATGTTTTGGTTCCTTATGTTCCGCTATATCGGCTAAGGTAGCACTAGGAGAACCACTGCAATTGTGCCTCGGTTGAGCTGGGTCGAGCACCTCAGTGGAGAAAGCTAAAACTGACTGTCATGATGAAGCGAGAGCTGGTCGCTGTTCGAGAGGTTTTTCGAGTCCCTAAAGACTTATGCCGCTTAGGGCAAGGAGCCGGCTCTGTCCGGCCAAGGCATGGATAGCGCCCCGAACTTTGTCTTCCAAATACTAGGGGCTTCGCCGAAATTTAAAATTATATAATTCTATGGCTAAGTGAGAGTGTTCACGCATTATAGTCCGATTTCCTCGTTCGTTGGGCTGAGCGCCTCCCACGAAGGACCCAAATATGGGAAAAAGAGCGCCCAGGTTTATCCCCGAACACCCCAGCACTAGCAGCAAGGGGGCAGAAGCCGATGACTCGCCATCTCTCAGTATTGATAAACAGCCGCACAGAAGGTAATATTTTAAATTCAAGCAGCATTGCTTAGCGCATATGAACAAGTTTTCAGTGCACAGGATAACACGAGCGGGTTTTACTCAAAAAATACATCCTTGGTACATTCATCCGCCACAAGGCGGGCACCCTTCAGAACATCCTTATAGTAATTTTCGGGCTTGCGATGCTCTTTCCCCACTGGTGGCCCGTCCTTCACAAGCTTCTCCGCATCTAGCCTGCCCCAGTGCACCTTAGCACGGGCGAAGGCCCTACGGGCACCTTCAATACAGACGGAGCGCTTGATGACTTCGAGCCTTGGACAGGCCTCCACCAGCCATCGCACCAGCCCGAAATAGCTCCCAGGCAGAGCCTCTCCAGGCCACAGCCGAACTAGGAGGCCCTTCATGGCATGTTCGGCCGCCTTATGGAGCTCGACCAGTTGCTTCAGCTGGTCGCTCAGGGGCACGGGGTGTCCGGCCTCAGCGTACTGAGACCAGAACACCTTCTCCGTCGAGCTGCCCTCCTCGGCTCGATAGAATGCGGCGGCATCGGATACACTCCGGGGAAGATCTGCGAACGCTCCTGGAGAGCTCCGGATTCGGGTAAGTAATAGGTAACTCACGTTTATGTGTTTGCTTTCCATAAAGAATGCCTTACCCGCCGCAATCTTCTTCACCTCATCCAACTCCTGGAGGGTCTTCTGGGATTCGGCCTTGGCAGATTTGGCATTTTCAATAGCCACCGCAAGCTCGGACGCTTGCGTCTTCGAGTCACGCTCCAAACTCTCATGTTTTTCCATGAGAGCCTGGAGCTCTTGCCACACCTTGCCAACCTCGGCCTCATACTTCTCCCGCTCGGTGCACTCCGAGGCCGAATTCTTCTCGGCCTCGTCCAGCGCTTGCTTAAGGGTCGCCACCTCAGATGTGGCCCCTACAATAGCCATGTTAATCCTGTTATTTCTTGCAATTGCACCTTATATATATATATATATTTAACAAGGTATTTCTTACCTTCATTGTCCTCGAGCTGCTTCTTGGCACGCTCGAGCTCTTGCTCAGACCTTTCGAGGTCCTGCTTTAGCGTGTCCACTTCCGCAGTCAGTGCGGCGGACGCAAGCAGGGTAGCCTACACATGCATATTGACTCATTTTTGTTAGACTCCTGCGAATTCTATTTGATCCTCTATTCGTCTTTTCTTCCCAAACGCCAAACAGAGCATCAGGGGCTACTGTCTATGCGGTACTATTATTTACACTTTCTTTACTTACCTCGAAGCCTGTCAAAAGGCTAGTACAAGCTTCAGTCAGTCCGTTTTTTGCGGACAGAACCTTCTGGACCACCGCACTCATAATAGCGCGGTGCTCCTCGTCGATGGAGGCGCCTTGGAGCGCCTCCAAATATTGTCCGGCGCCTCAGGTTGGACGGAGGTCACCGGCACGGCGGGCTTGCTCATCTTGGAAGGAGGTCCCCCGCCGGACTCTGGAACCTTTGAAGGTTCCGGAGCGGTGTCCGGCCTATGGCCGGACTTGGAGCCCTGGGGGGTTTCATCCCCCTTACTCCTGGAGTCCGGGAGGTCGCCTCGCGGCACCTCCAGGACCACCTCCTCCCGGATTGGAACCTGTTGGGACAACACCTCGGTGTCGTCCGTAGGGCGGGGGGAGGAAGCCGTCGGAAGCGAGTTCACATCCGACGAGTCCAGTGAGCTGCTCGACGACGCGTCGAGCCGGTCTTTGGGTGGGCTGCATAAGCAAATTCGACATAAGGGAAAGATGTGCAATAAACGAATACTATGAATTACTCCGGTATCCGGATACTTACGATTTTGCCAGGGGCTTGGCTGTGGTGTGATGTCACACTACGGAGTATGTCAGCAGATTAGATTTGTGTAAATATTATTCTCTCTATGGCAATATGTGGAAACTTATTTTGTAGAGCCGGACACTATCTTTGTGTTCAAAATCTTCTATGAAGTACTTGGAGGAGGAACCCACCTTGCAATGCCGAAGACAATCTGCGCGCCGAACTTGTCGTCATTGAAGCCTGGTTCAGGGGCTACTGAGGGAGTCTTGGATTAGGGGGTGTTCGGATAGCCGAACTATACCTTCAGCCGGACTCCTGGACTATGAAGATACAAGATTGAAGACTCCGTCCCGTGTCCGGAAGGGACTTTCCTTGGCGTGGAAGGCAAGCTTGGCGATACGGATGTTCAGATCTCCTACCATTGTAACCGACTCTATGTAACCCTAACCCTATCCGGTGTCTATATAAACCTGAGGGTTTTAGTCCGTAGGACAACACAATCATACCATAGGCTAGCTTCTAGGGTTTAGCCTCTCTGATCTCATGGTAGATCTACTCTTGTACTACCCATATCATCAATATTAATGAAGCAGGGCGTAGGGTTTTACCTCCATCGAGAGGGCCCGAACCTAGGTAAAACTTCGTGTCCCTTGCCTCCTGTTACCATCCAGCCTAGACGCACAGTTCGGGACCCCCTACCCGAGATCCGCCGGTTTTGACACCGACAATTGCCTTTATTCTACATTTTGTTAAGAGTAAATATAGATGTGATAATATACGAAAAAATAGAGAATATTTAAGATAAGATGAAGAGTGATGCTACATAACCAAGTAGCTATAAATGTAAGTGCAGCGATACAGGCAAAAGGTATAGCCAAGAGCAATGCACAGCTAAACTTCTTCAGTACCAACCTTATGGTAAGAGTAAATATAGATCTGATGTGTATAAAATGGAGGGCAAAGGAAAATAAGCTGCAGAGTGATGGTACATGAACAACTACCTGTCATTATAAGTACACTGATAAAGGACAGCATGTACTTACAAGAACAATGCAGAGCTAAAAAAACATTGGCATTGGATATATTCTACACTAATGTAACCATTCATACAGATCAGATAATTTGGAGCAAATAATTGCTAAGCAACCTATGTATGCAAGTACAGTGATACAGGACAACAGGTACTAACAAGAGCAAAGCAGCGGGCAGCATATTTGAGATATCATGTCGTTCTTGTCAAACCGGAATTCTTCTTCGAGCAGATTTCCCGCAAAAAAGATCCGTAAGGCACATGCGGAAAAGTAGAAGTTCAAATTGTCATGTGATTTCATAGACAGTACCTCATCCTGGGAACGAGACCAGTGCATAACAAGGTTTTTCCATTCAATGTCTTCTAAATTTAGCACAGGAGACTTCACCAGGAATTCGTTTATAGACTTGCCATCAAAGTGTGATTTCCTCAGGTAACACCGATACTGCTGCAATGCTTGCTTGAAAAGCACAAGCAATCTTTGCTCGTCATGACTATCCAGATTGACCCTCGCCTAGTTACAACAATGTAATGTAAATCATTCATGTGTTCAATCAGCAGAAAACAGGAAAAATAATAACCATGAATAATAGCACTTACACGTAAGTTGGACAGGAAGATGTGAAAATGGTGTTTGTCTTCACAATAATCTTCCCATGATGGGAATATATGCACGTAGTCCCTAACAACATTGAAAGCATTATCTTTTAAACTGGGAATAAATGGAATGGGGTTCCAATCTGCAGGAATTGGCCGTCTCTGCAGTTGGGATAGGTCTTCGGCCAGTGGACTTACTGTACTTTTTGCAGGAGTGGGATTTTTCTATGGTACAGCTAGTGCTATGGCAAATGAAATCGGTATACCTTTTGCTGGAGTGCAGGTCCTGTGTGGTGAGGCTAGTGGTGTGGCCAGTGATGTATGGGTACAGTCTGCTGGAGTCGGTCCTACGTTTTGTGTCACTGGTTGTACAACCAATATAAGTGGGGTGTTGTCTGATTTCTCCGGCACCACCACGTTTTTTAAGGACTTTGCTGGTGCTCCTTCAGGTTCGGCAATCACCCTCTTCCTTTTTGATGTCTGATGCACAAGAACAGCATTTGAGTGGAAAAACATGGTATGATGACAGATGGAATATGTATTGATAATGGATGGGCATATATGATGAGTAAACTAAGCAGATGGCGGTGCAACAAAGTAGAAGAAAGGCAAGACAACATATGCAAGATACCCGCAATCAATAAAACATTGCCAAATTAGAACAGGCACCTTGATGGGTGAACAGGACAGGCCATCTGCCTTTGACTCCTCGAGATTAGAATAGTCATTAGGATGATATTCTGAACAAGAATCAACAGGTGGGGAGCATATGAGCTTCATTGCATCCAGAATGGCACTCAATGCCTTGGTGCCAATTTTGTAAGTCATTGCAGTGTTTAGCTTCAAGAGTGGACTGCTGCTAGTGCGACACAAAGCAGCTACACAGATCATAGTGTAGAAATAACGGGAAAACCTTAAGCATCAGAGTAAAATGAGCAAAGTGGAACTTGCTGGAATATATGTGCTAGTATCGCCGGTACAGCTAGAAAGGCTTCGGATACCAGCTCTCTTCAAGTGAAGGTGTGGTACTGTTAATATCAATGTAACTCTCAAAGGCGACACAGCTCCCCGCATTTCCTTGCTATTCTTATAGGATTCAAGTGGGCAGGCCACTACAAATCCTATTCCTATGTTTACAAGATCCTACGAATCAAAGAGGCTCAAAGTGTCCATCACAACCGACTGTATAGACCTCTACACTGCAAATGTCCCTGCTCATCTTCAGTACAAGGAACATACTGTACTACTATCATACTCCCTACGTTCCAAAATATAAGTCTTGGTAGAGATTTCCACTATGGATCACATACAGATGTATCCAGGTACATTTTAGAGTGTAGATTCACTCATTTTGCTCCATATGTAGTCCATGGTGGAATCTATACAAAGACTTGTATTTAGGAACGAAGAGAGTGCATATTAAAGAAGAACGGAAGAGGAACATGGTAAAGAAGAGCAAGCAGATTTTGGATAATAAAATGTTGGCTGCGCAGTGCCCACACATGATGAACCAGAGCGCATTAAGAATGCAACTCCTAGCTGTCTCTCGACCATTTCAGGCAGTTGGATGAAGATCCTACATCTCCTAACCCTTCTTCTTCCTCGTCTCTGATTCTTCCCATACAGAACACCGCACGGGTCGCCGGCCGGACCACCAGCCCCCACCGCCTGTGTTCCTCCCCCACCCCCCCCCCCCCCCCCCCCGAGTTTTCTTCGTTCGGCAAGGCCCCACAACCACCCGAGCCCCTTCGATCGCACCGGTGAACTCCGGCAAGCTCTGAAAAATCGACTGACCCAATTTTGAAATTTAGTCTACTGTGATTTAACTAGTGTGGAATATAAAAGGGGAAAACCATAAGCATTGCGAGTATGGTGTTGAGCGTGCCATGGCGGATATGAAGGTGCAAACCGGACAAAGGCAACTTCGCAACCAAGACAAGAAATCAGAGTAAAGCAGTGGCGATCTATTTTCTTGCTGCGATAAATAAGTTGAGTAGATACGAAAGAGTATCGCCTCTGGTGTGGCATCGTGTAGGCATCTGCTGAGAATTTGACGGTGCTGCGGTAGCGATGGCTGTCGGCGGCGTGGAAGCAGATCTAGGAGGGTAGACGGTGGCGGCGGGGCGCGGTGGGCGAGACAGTCGTAGGAGCGGCACCGGCAAGGTGGACGACGGCGGGGATGAAGCGAGAGGACGGGATGCAAGGATCCCGGTCCGAAGCCATGGATGAGAGAGGTCGATCTCTTGTCATGGACGGCGGCGTCGGGGTATCAGCTCCGGCATGGTGGAGGAGGACGGCGGCGGATGGAGGAGGGTGGGGTGGAGAGGGTGTTTTGCCGCCCGCGGAGTACGAATGGGGAAAAGGGAGGTAGAGAGGAAGGGGGGAACCATGTATTCAGGGTGCACTTGTCTCAAATGCGAGGAAATTTACAAACTTAGCCCCCGTTTCAAATTTCTACTACATCACAGCAACACTAGTCGGTCGGGGATAGGACGGTAATCTCGCATACACCGAATATTTGCCGACGAGAGTTTGTTTTTGGCGCCCACCGTGTATGAATATGAATCGGGAAGGGAGTCGATTTCGGCCGAGGACACACTGTGTTTTGGCGCCCACCGTGTATGAATCCGGGTGAGAGGCGGTTACGTCACGTTTTGGTGAAATTACAAACCTACCCCTATCGAAACCTATAGAAATCCAGCATATAGGCTTTGCGTGGCAGGGATAGGTAGCAGTGATTTCCATCTCGCGGATTTTGGTTCCGGGCAGTTACTGCGACTTTCCCCGCTTCGTTCAAATTTTGCAGAGTGCACGTTTACCGTGCCAACTCAATTCGAATCCCGTTTGTATTCTATTTTTTTTCTCGGGCGGGATCCATTTTCAATTGGAATTACATTCTATATACATCATTTTTTATATATACTTTCAAAAGCACAACACCATTTATACATAAATATGGTTTACAAATGGCATGATCTCAGATTCATAAGGTTGTATCCATCAATTTGGATTTTCAAATATTTGAAACCACTTTATGTTGAAATCCAATGTATGCATTCCTCGCTAACTGTCTCCAATTAATGTGTGTTTCATGCGGGTTTTTTTACTTCTCAAACATGTATACTGTGTTTCACACATGCAACATATAGTGTAATCCCATTTAGACATTAATTTCATATAAACTATGCATTGTTTGTAATTGAAGAATCTATGGATCACCAATATTGATAAACTATATAACATTACACGTGTGCCCAAATTCAAATGAATATGCATGTTTGATACACCAATTTGCGTTATGATATTATCGATGTCGTGATCTCCAGTTTAAATATTTGAATCCCCTTTAATCTAGATATTCGTCTCATATAGCTATCACTCATGCTTATATAGGACTATCTCTCTGGACCTATACGCGTTCATCGTCTCTCAGGTATCTCTCGTGCTACCTGTATGTCGACAATGATCTTTTATCTTTGTAACACACCGACGGTACTCTCTCCCTCGACCTTCATCACTCTATCTCTCTCTAAGTATATCTCGCTCCCTGCTATGTGTCTCTAACTATGATTCTCCATGTGGAATCTCTTTCTCTCACACAAACACAAAACTTTGTCTCCTGGGGTCTCATTTCTCTCTACTATTCCCATGTGTGCCACTCGCACACCCCTCATACAGAGATGTCTTTCGCTCCTTAGATATGAGAACCTACGACTCTTCCTCATCAATATCTCTTTCTCACACACAAACACAAACTCTGTCTCCCAGGGTCTCATATTTCTCCATTGTTCTCTTGTATGTCGCTCACACACACCCTCTCTCCCTAGAGATATCTTGTGTTCCCTCGTATGTCTCTCTAGCTATCACTATCGTTGTGAAATATCTTTCTCCCTTGCAGACACAAAACTCCGTCTCTTTGGATCTCATTTCTCTCTGATATCTGTTTGTATGTGACTCACACGCACCCTCTCTCTATCTCTCTCACACCCACACACATAACCCAGCCTTCTGATCCACTCGACTCCTATATCTAACGCACACTAGCTAGCATCTTTATCTTTCTATTTATCTGTTTCTCCATCAACCTTCTTTCTCGCCCTCAGTCTTGATTCCTATCACGCACACTACATATGTTTCTCTCTACATGCAGTCAAGTGCCCTCAGACACACATATATAACTTCACCCTTTGAACCACCCGACGGTCATCGCCAACACCCAAACTAGCGGATGTTCCTCTAGCTAGCATCTCCATCTCTGTATCTATCTATAGTTTCTCCGTCAACATTTCTTTCTCGCATGGAGTCTTGCTTCCTATCACCCACACTACATATGTCTCTCCATACATATGCATTTATAGGTTGGTCTCTTTTGCACAATCGTTGCGCCTCACTCCCTCTGCTCGCCATAGATGCATGCTCCAGCCCACGCCACTATCTCTTAAAGACAAAAACACATGCTCAATTGTCGGGACTTCTTCCATGCATTCTCACATGCATGCATATTGTCATACCGATCCGTCTCTCCCATGTCGTTGATCTTATGACTTATGTCTTCTTTCTTTTATCTCGATCATGCGCGCGCACACACACACATCCCATGTATACATGTATACCTCTCACACATGCACGTTCAAGGTCTCTATGTCTCCATACATAGTTAATTACCCTCAATCCTAACGCCACATCGAATCGTTCTCCTCTTTTGTGCACATAACTTCCGCCTAGGTGGGTAAAACACACACTCACACTTAACAATCTCCTTCTAGCTACCCCCCCCCCCCCCCCCCCCCCCCCCCCCCCCCCCCCGCCTCTCACTCGTCCCCTATATCCCCGAAACCAATAAGACCATCCCTTAGTTTAATTCCCACCTACATGCACCATCGATATATAGTAGTCTTCATCGGTCTCTCTCGAACAAACACGTTCTATCAAAGTCGACTCCTCTCATGCATATAGGTCCTAATACGTTTTTCGAGGCTAACTTTGACCAAACGTTAGAGCAATAATATATGACATGCAACTTACACAAAGCATACCTTCAATTTTGTATGTCAAAGGAGCTTCCAATAATATAATTTGCATAGTATACATCTCATGTGCTATTAATCTTGTCAATAGTCAAAGGCTGTCTTGAAAAACACATTAGGCCCTATATAGATGGAAGGAGGGAGTAGGTCCCATGCAAAAAATGAGAATAAAATTCAAACATCTGGGCATCGTGGCTCGGTCGATAACATTGAGAAACTTGGTTTTAAAATCATGAAACTTGCCATGGTGTCATGTCATGGTAGTACCATGCGGTGGTAAAAAAAATTGGCCGAATAGGAACAAATTTTGGTATAAGCTTCTTGCAAATCGGAGCTTCTCTCAAGAAGGCTCGTGCTTCTGGGAGGGAACGTGTCACCTTTGTGTGCATAATTCAAATTTGAAATACAAGCACATGTTCCAGTGCACCAAAGTTGGTTGAAAAATCACATGTGTGTCCTCGGGTAAATTTCTAGGTTCCATGCAAGAAATGGGAATGAAATTCAAAATTCTGGGCGTCGTGGCTGGGTTGGAAACATTGAGAAACTTAGTTTTTTAATTCCTGTAAATCCAAAACACGCATGAAAATAATGAAACTTGGCTTGGTGCCATGACATGGCACCAACATGCTGTGGTAAATCTGCAGTCCGATTTGCAAAGGCGCACACATTAACAATCAACAAAGTCAGTTTGGAAGAAGTGCTATCACGTTACAATCGGAAACACAAGTATTATTGAAACTGTGGGCGTTCTACTTACTAGTACCATTTACGTGCCGCCACGCATCCCCTTTTTTATTAGCTAGGAGGCGACGTGCAGGGTAGCTATTTGAGTACGAGAGGCGTGCGATCAGACCCCTACGCGTGCTTATCGGGGGGAGAGCCCTTTGACCTCCATCTGCCGTCCACCTCTCTCCCAAGGTCTCCATTAATGGCGCCCGAGCCTCTGTTTAATGGCATGGCTATGTCTCACTCGACTGAGATTTAAGAGAGAAAAAAGAAAATCTGAAAGCACGGATCTTGATGTAAGATACGACAGACCTATATAGCATCTACTGCGACTTATAGCAAGAGTGATGAATATATAAGGACGATTAAATTTTTTTTGATCAAAGAAGGGCTTGCCCCTTCCGATTTTCAGTACTTAAAACCACCACAATTCACAAGAAGTTCAGCACAACTCCAGCCTAACACGAAGGACTAAAAGCTACCAGACTGAAATCGCAACATCCCAAGAGGCCAACAAAGGCCAAACATCCGCGCTAGAACCCAACATTTCACAACCAACGACACAATCCACATCCTAAACCGATTATTACATCAAAAGAAACCAAGAAACTAGTCTCTGCGGCGAGCGGCAATGAGCTCTTTCGTGTCCTCAAGACACTGCTTGAGAACATCCACGGATTCCTCCATCAGCCTTTGGCGCTCGTTGCGGAGCATGTCATTCTCGTCCATAAGTTTCTTCAACAAGGCACTAGTCTCCTCCTGCAGGTCTGCACTTCGGACGATCTTCTCCCTCAGCAGGTCGTGCTTGGCCCGGAGCCTCTCATTGCCCTCCCTTAGTTGCCGGATGATGCTGGTAGCCTGTTCAAACAAGGCTACCATGTCGTCCTGCAACCTCGCTGAGCGGGAGATCTGATTCGTCTGGCTATGGAAGATTGCATGCATGCGCCTGTAACAGTCGTCGCGTGCCCGCGAGAAATTTTCCCAGGCCGCCGCGGCGCAGCGGGACATCTCTACTACATTTGTGGCGCGGCGGGACATCTCTGCTGCTTCCGTGGCATGGCCGGACCAGTCTGCTGCATCGACGGCGCGGCGGGACCTCCGTGCTGCTTCAGCGGCACGGCGGGACCTCTGTGCTGCTACTTCCGCGCAGCGGGACATGTCGGCTGCTCTTGCAGCGAGGCGGGACATATCTCGTGCTTCCGCTTCCATGCTCGCCTCTCCCTGGTGGCAATCTCTCGACCCAGAACTCACGCTGGCCATGGCAGACACAAGGGAAGGATGCTGAATGACTTTTTTGTTTTTGTGGATGAGGAGTTGAGGAGGAATGTGCAGTCATCTTGGCATACTAGTATTTATAACCGAGTACTAATACGCTCCTAAGTGGGAAACCGTTTAGGTTGTGATCGGTGTGAACAACTTTGCAATTCAATATAGCATGGAGTAATTTGGAATGTGACGAGACGCAAGCTCAAAATTTATTGACGGTTCTAGTTTCGAAGTGCGGCACTATTCCCGGATGGAGTACTTCTTTTTCTACTCCCTCCTTTCCGGTTTTATAGGGCTTATCTCAGAATTTTAGTTTTTCCATTTTATAAGGCTCAATTTGGTTGTCCCCAACACATGTTCAGATTCCAAGGTGCATTAAATCATTGCATGCAAGTATTAAGAGAAAATTGACCAATGCATGTACTTTATGCATGCATGCATTGCAATTAATGCATTAAACCTATCTCTCGGGACTTCTCGCATGCACCATCGTGCCACCCACAAAAACTTGTACTCTGAGTTTAGTAGTACGTTATACAGGAAGAGAAGAGGTGCACGCATGCACTCGTCCTCTCACACATGCGTCTATTTTTTCTCGAAAAGGAGGATGATGACCCCCGGCCTCTGCATCTGGGAGTCACACACGCAAATTATTGAAATATATCGAGTGCAGTGCTTTGATGTGTCGCATCAACTCGTACATCAATGAGAAGTTTGATTATCCTCTCCCTCGCGGACTTAACTGCACATGCCTTTGGCTGTATGACAGGTTGGCCACAGACCTATAGGGCCCACCTGTCATACACGCAAAGGCAGGAGCATCCCTCCCTCGCCCATGAGCGTGGTGGCTGGCAAGACTAGGAGAAGCTTTCGCTACACGCTCTCCCTCCCGCACACGGTGGACATGCAACAGTTCAATCGGTGTCAGATGGCCACAAGCTTACTGTAGTACTCCTCTAGTGCAGTAGTATTCCATCATTGTTCGACTTCCCGAAGAGGTGAAGAGCCAAGCGCAGCCCGGACGCTCGTGTGGCAATTTCATGTGTATAGTAGTCTAGGATAGTGTGTACCGTGCCTGTAAGCTTAAAATCGTTGGGGTCGGCTCCATGCTATGTGGCCGTCTCGAAGTTAAAAAAATTAAAATAGTCTTCTGGCCCTACCCGAAAACTGCTGCGCGTACAGCCAGGGAAAAGCCCCGCCCTCAACTTTTAACTACGCGAAAACAGTTCGAGCTTGTTCGTTCTATACAAATACAGTACTTACTGTATGTTTATTCACCCGTGGGGTTGTTCAATGAATGGAGGGGCGGGGAGCACAAGTGAACAATACTATAGTACTACTAGTAGTAAGTAGGAGTCGTACAGTAGTCACCTTAAATAGAGAGTTTCTTTTCTTTAATGCCACGTACACAAATTGAAATGCTTGTTGTGGAGAGAAAAAAGATAATCACTCCACTATATATGGACGCAGGGGCCTGAGCGCTTGCTTTACTAGGGTTGCTCTCTTCATTCTCTCATCCTCTCCAGATATAAACAAAACAGCGGTAGCGACATTTTCTCTCTGCTCACCGCTGGTCACAGATCCGGTTGGATCCCTTCGGCCGGTGTGTAGAGGACAAAAAGGTGCATCATTCACGCGGTCATCGCCGTCGAGGGAGGAAACCCACAGCTGCCAGATATGTCTCCAACGTATCTATAATTTTTGATTGCTCCATGCTATATTATCTACTGTTTTGGGCAATATTGGGCTTTATTATCCACTTTTATATTACTTTTGGGACTAACCTATTAACCAGAGGCCCATCCCAAATTTGTTGTTTTATGCCTATTTCAGTGTTTCGAAGAAAAGGAATATCAGACGGAGTCGAAACGGAACGAAATCAACTAGAGAAGTTATTTTTGGAAGGAAACACACCTGATGGACTTAGACCCCATGTCAGAAGATACGGGAGCTGCCCACGAGGGTGGGGGCGCGCCCACCCCCCTAGGGCGCGCCCCCTGCCTCGTGGGACCCCCGTGGCTCCCCTGACGTGCTTCTTCTGCCTATATAACTCCATATACCCTAAAACTTCCAGAACAGAGATTAGATCGGGAGTTCCGCCGCCAGAAGCCTCCGTAGCCACAAAAAGTCAATCGGGGCCCTTTTCCGGCACCCTGCCGGAGGGGGGAACCCTCACCAGTGGCCATCTTCATCATCCCGGCGCTCTCCATGACGAGGAGGGAGTAGTTCTCCCTCGGGGCTGAGGGTATGTACCAGTAGCTATGTGTTTGATTTCTGTCTCGTGTTCTTGAGATGATACGATCTTGATGTATCGCGAGCTTTGCTATTATAGTTGGATCCTATGTTTCTCCTCCCCCTCTTCTCTCTTGTAATGAATTGAGTTTTCCCTTTGGAGTTATCTTATCGGATTGAGTCTTTAAAGATTTGAGAACACTTGATGTATGTCTTGGTGATCAACTTGCGGGTTTCGCGCCATTGGGAACCTATGCATAGGGGTTGACACACATTCTCGTCGTGATTCTCCGGTAGGAACTTTGGGGCACTCTTTGAGGTTCTATGTGTTGGTTGAATAGATGAATCTGAGATTGTGTGATGCATATCGTATAATCATGCCCACGGATACTTGAGGTGACATTGGAGTATCTAGGTGACATTAGGGTTTTGGTTGATTTGTATCTTAAGGTGTTATTCTAGTACGAACTCTAGGGCTGTTTGTGACACTTATAGGAATAGCCCAACGGATTGATTGGAAAGAATAACTTTGAGGTGGTTTCGTACCCTACCATAATCTCTTCGTTCGTTCTCCGCTATTAGTGACTTTGGAGTGACTCTTTGTTGCATGTTGAGGGATAGTTATGTGATCCAATTATGTTAGTATTATTGAGGGAACTTATACTAGCGAAAGTATGAACCCTAGGCCTTGTTTCAACACATTGCAATACTGTTTACGCTCACTTTTATCACTTCCTACCTTGCTGTTTTTATTATTTCAGATTACAAATACCTTTATCTACTATCCATATACCACTTGTTTCATTATCTCTTCGCCGAACTAGTGCACCTATACAATTTACCATTGTATTGGGTGTGTTGGGGACACAAGAGACTCTTTGTTATTTGGTTGCAGGGTTGCTTGAGAGAGACCATCTTCATCCTATGCCTCCTACGGATTGATAAACCTTAGGTCATCCACTTGAGGGAAATTTGCTACTGTCCTACAAACCTCTGCACTTGGAGGCCCACCAACGTCTACAAGAAGAAGGTTGTGTAGTAGACATCACTGCCGGAGGGGCCCGATCCTCTGCCGGTGCCATTCTCTCCGACACATGGCCGGCTCGGGAGATCCTCCGACCCTTCTTCCTCCCTGCCGTATTGTCCGCAGATCCGACCTGCCGCCGCCGACATCCCGGCGACCCTCAGGTATAAGTTCTTCGAAAGTGGCCTTGCTCTACTACCCCAGCTCCCCACGTGTCTGCATGTGCATCTTTTTCTACTCCCATCAGCTCTTCCAAAGCCACCTAAATTTTTAGTATTATTAGAGGTAAAGCTACTTCATGCATTCGAATCTAGGGCTTTTTTCAAACAACGAAGAAAGGGGGAAAGTTGTAGCATGAATCCAGGACTTGATTCAAAGAGGAAATAATATGGTGAAAGTAGTAGAGACCGGATACCCAACCGGTCTCTTCGTTGAAAAGGTAAATAATGGGAAAACGCAGTACAAACTGGATAAGGAACAGATCTATTATTGGTTTAAAAAAGGATAGGAAGTGGCGGCTGGTGGACAAGTCAACAGAGTATGTCCAGGATTAGATTTGCTGCCATCACATAGTAAAAGGTCTCCAGGATTAGATTTGCTGCCCTCACATAGTAAAAGGTCTCAGGATTAAATTTGCTGCCCTCACATAGTAAAAGTTCTCCAGGATTAGATTTGCTGCCCTCACATAGTAAAAGGTCTCCAGGATTAGATTTGCTGCCCTCACATAGTACAATGGCACTCCTGCTGTTTTCCCCAGTATGATAAGTAAGTTGCTCCTTTACGCTGCTGAGTGTCCTGGTGTCCCCACGGTCCCATGCCCTTAAACCAACTCTTTAGCTGTTGTTGATTTACTGTGTCTGGTAAACAAGCAATGCCACCATTAAAGTAATCCCATATTCGAGGAATCTCATTGTTGATCGTAATGCTTCTGGTAACATGAAGCATCGCTGACGTTTTAAAATTTCTATTGTCCTCGCGTGATTACCATGAACATAATTAAGATGCTTCTTTTCATTTTGTATATGTTTCGTATATTCTTATTGACCAGCAACTGTTTACTTTCTATCTTTTTGTGTAGATAGGGATATCCATTTCACCGTGTTGCTATTGTGACCTTTTGGTGAACCGCAGAAAACACTTTTTTTGGAATGTCTTGTGCAGTTCAACTAAAATGTCACGTGGGCAACATCTCTCAATTTTGGTGGAACTGCACAAAATGGTGATTCGAGTTTCCAAAATCTCCGTCAAGTTCTGCTGGTAATCTCGTGCAACATTTTATTAGCCTTTGCAAGATGGAGCCATCACTGTCACCACAATGGCACTTTATTTTAGTGGAACTGCACAAAAGGATAAGAAAATTATAGTTGCACCTTACATGAGCCGGACAGCCAACCTTAATGTTCCTCGATTTTAGTGAAACTACTAAAGGAGAACCTGCTAGCTCACAAGAGCAAGTACTTCTTGCTAGCTGAATGATGCAATCTTTGCTTCATTTCAGGTGAACTACAGAAAAAGGCGCATGAATTGAATCATCAAACTCCAGGCAGACCTCATCCAAGTAGAGTTGGAGGTTGAGTTCAAGGAGGCCGCTATTAAAGCGAAATCATGCTCTCCTGTCTCCTTGTTTGTGTTGTGCAAACATGCTGTGCAAACAGGAATACTCAACTACAGATGTTGTGACGGTCAAGAGCATTCGCCAAGTTCTTCGATTTTATGACATGGCTAGCCAAGATGGATTTAATCCCGATATTCACTTTATCAAAAGGCTCTAATGGGTTGGTTCTGAATCTTGCAAGCTGGGAATCAGTGAGATGTGTAGGCATCTTTGTTGTACTTATTATTTGGATCTTATTTGTTGGTTCTGAATCTTACAAGCTGGGAATCAATGAGATGTGTAGGCATCTTTGTTGTACTTATTATTTGGATCTTATTTTTTGGTTTTGAATCTTGCAAGCTGGGAAATACGGCATGATGATGCAGAGGACAACAACCATAACAAACAGTTCAAACTCGGTAGTATTATCTTTTGTGAAAGTGCGACAAATGTGATGATCGTGTGCGTCCTAAGAATAATAATTCTAATTGTTGTGCATGTTGATCTTGTGGTACTGATAGAACGAGCGAATGCATTGCTTGTTTTAAGTACAAATTTCTATTAAAGCTAATTAAATTTAAGTAAAGTGACCACTAACTCCTGTTATTACAGTACCAATACAGACCCGCTCGTGAACCGACGTGTGGCCAAGGGTGCATCTTCTGCCGGGCGTGCAGCGGACGAGGGAGGGGTAGTAACTGTTGTCGCCTGTACACACTCAGCTTACTGTTGAATCCAGTTCCCCGAGAGCTGAAAAACGAACTGCCACCGCCGCCTACACACTCGTTCACTCGAAGAGACTCTAATGGAGATCCGAGGGGTGAGCCTGCTGGATATGGACTTCAGCAAGGAGTTCCCCTTTGAGTTCGCCATTCAGTCCTATGGCTGCACGAAGTTGAATGTGATGTACACCAACGATACGGACTCGATGAAGCTCTGCCTCGCCTCAGTCCTATGGCTGCACCAGGTTCTGGAGCATTCGCCCGTTTCATCGGCAGCGCCGACTGCACCTTCGCTACGGTGGAGAGAAGGAAGAACGCGACGATTCGGCCATCTGGTGCAACAAGCTTGTCGACATCCAGAAGCAATACAAGATCATCAGCAACGGGCAGGAGAAGGACTCCATGGTTGACCTCGCTGAGACCATCATCGACCCCTGATACGCCAACATGAAAGAAGACGACCTGAACACGTGGGAGGTACCTCTGAATCTAGCCTACATAACCTACGCGGCCAAGGGCGCATACACATGCTACGACATGTACATGCAGATCTTGGACATGAGGGCGTGTCTGCTTCCCGTTACCGACGAGTACACAGACAGCTGAATCGTCATGATCAAGCGTGCCAGGAAAGTCTAGATGTTGTACTTTATCTGTTTATAAGCACCTTTATCATGTGAGTGTTTCATGCATTAGCCTATGTGTCGTAATTAATTATCTGTTTTGTCCGAAATATTTCTGTTAAGAACCCATTAACCTGATTGCTTTTTTAGTGGCAATTTGCTTATGTATGTAAACTAGTTCACTTGTCCGTAAAAAACTAGTTCACTCGGCTGCCGTGCTTTGAATCTCCTTCCTCCCAACATATTCCCCTCCTCAGGTGGACCCAGCAGGTCTCTAAATTTTCTCCCACTTTCTTTTTCGATGTAAACTGAGTTTTCTCCCAGTACTTTCCCCTAGAACCAACTCAACTGTCCCACGTCTAGCCTAAAAAATAATAATAGCCCACGTACTATTAACTCATCAAATTAAAATGATATTTTATTTCGTAAGTTGAAAGTTCTTACAAAATAATAATAATAATTGTTTATATATAACTTGGCAAGTTAACTCCTAGTGATTGCGTACATAAGCTTGCAAAGATTTTACTGACGTGCAATCATGTGTTTATGTTTTTATAACATTTCTCCGTCTAGCCCAACATGATATTTTCACCCAGCCCAGAAAGTCCGCGGGAAAAATGAAAATGGGATTTAAATGGGCTCCATAGATGCTACATCATTGTTTCACCGAGCCCACCAAATGGACTAAAAAACAAATGGACTGACAGCTGGGTCCACGGCCACAGCCCATTTTTTTTGTGATTTGCCAAGTAAGTCGCTTTGTCAGGCCTGTTGGGCTGCAAATCTTTCAAGACGAGGAGAGCTTTCATTCGGCTGGCCGAGAAAATGGCCCGTCAGTAAGGAGAAATGGGCTGTACATTTTTAAAACACATCAAACCGGCAATTAGTTTCAAATATATTTTTTTCATTTCGAGATTTTAAATTACATTAATTTTTATGCATGGAGAATTTATTGGATTTTATATTGATATACATTTATTTTTAAAATTAGTTTGAATGTGAGTCGAAATTTCGGGATTAAAAATAGTTCGGACCGCATCGAAATATGCAAAATTTCGTATAATTTTTTAACTGTGGCCACAATATGGGCTGTAATGCTAACAAAAGAATATGGGCTCCAAAAAAAACCTTAAGAATTAGCAAATGGGTTGTATGATGTTTTCCACATATTTTAGGCTTTCCTAAAAAAAGGTTGATGCACAAGCACTGACTGTTGGATGGCCATGCAACGGCCGTCGTGCTTCTTCAATCTCTGCTCTTCCTGCTTCAGCCGCTCAAATAGGCGCCGGCGGGACTGCCTGCTCCCTCCTCCCCGCGGCCAGCTCTGCTGCCGCGCAGGCCTCACCGCCCCACCGTACTCCCATCGCTGGCCTAGCCATCCCTCTACTCACCCACACCTGCTGTTATTCTCCGGCGACGGCAGACGAACCAGTAAACCCTCGTCCAGTCGTACTCCCCTCCGCGTGGGAAACAACTACCGAGTCTTCCCTGCCTCTGTGTCGTTCCCTTCCTAGGCCTCGCCGTCGTCCACCATCCTGGTGCTCTCGGCACGGCCTGGTCAACGTGGTCAACAACCGACATGCATCTGAAGTGGACTTTACGTGGAGAGGCCGACAGCTGGGTCCACGGCCGGACGCAAGGACATGCCTCCTTATTACGCGCAAAATAATGATTCCTCCACCTCACATCAGGGACCCACCGAAAGGGCCTCTGTATTTCACGAAAAAATGTTACCGCCGCTGACAGCTCGGACCCACCAGCTATATCTTCGCACGCAAGGAAGTGCTTCCTTATTACGCACACAAAAAATGAATACTCCCCCTGTTAGCTGGGACCCAGTATAGTGGCAGGCTGACTTGTGGGCCTACTAAGTTGACGGGGATGGAGGGCTTTGTCAACTTAGTCAATATGCATGATTCTAGCTCCAGTGACCGTACGATGTCCATCCAATGGCCGTAGTGCTTCTTCAACCTCTGGTCTTCTTGCTCCAGCCGCCCAAACCAGCGCCGGTCGTGCCTCGTGCTCCTGCCTCCCATGGCCGGCTGCGATGCGGCGGAGGCCTCACCGCCCCCTACTACTCCCACCGCTGGCCAGGCCATCCCTCTACTCACCCACACCCCCTGTTATTCTGCGGAGACGGCAGCCTCACACCGCAGCGAACCAGTGAACCCTCGTACTCCTCTACGTGTGGGCATCCACTGTCACGTCTTCCCCGGCTCCACGTCGTCCCCTTCCTAGGCCTCGCCGTCGTCCACCGCCCTGGTGCTCTCGGCGCGGCATGCTCAACGTGGTCAAGGAACGGCTTCCATCGGACGTGGACTGTACGTGGAGAGGCTGACAGCTGGGTCCACGGCCGTAGCAAGGAAGTGCCTCCTTATTACGCGCAAAATAATTATTCCTCCACCTGACAGCGGGACCCACCAGACGGGCCACCGTATTTTGCGAAAAAAATGTTTCCCCTTGACTGCTGGGACCCACCAGCTACATCTTCGCACGCAAGGAAGTGCGTCCGGGCAAAAAAAAACGATTCGCCCCTGACTGCTGGGACCCACCAGCTACATCTTTGCAGTCAAGGAAGTGCGTGACAGTCGGGACCCACCTGGTCGAAGCGTACGTAGCGTTGTCATTCTGGTCGCGAACGTGTACGTACATACTGGTCGATGTAGAGGCACGCACGTGTCGTAGTAGAGGCGCGCACGTAGCATTTACAAGTACGTACAGCGGCCAGGGTGCAAGAAAGAAAATACGGCCACGTATGTGTACATACGGGCGGGGTCTCGAACGCCTACTCGCGCATACGTACGACCAGGGCTCGTGTACATGGCTGGGTCGGAACGGAGAAACAGCGTCGTCGTCGTGCTCATGGGGAGGCAACGGAATGCGTCGTGTTCATGGGGAGGCAACGGAATGCGTCATGTTCATCGGGAGGGCTTGGACGGAACAGGCGATGGAAACAAGGCCTGGCGTACCGCAGAACGGAGGAAACAACCTTGTGTTCGACCGGCCATGTTCGAAATGGGATCCTGTTGATCGGGAGGGGTCTGGCGTATCGCAAAACGGAGGAAACGGACCTCCTACGGTTGAAACGGGGGTCCTGTTGATTGGGAGGAGTGTGGCGTACCGCAAAACGGACGAAACGGACTTGTGTTGGAGCGCTACGGTCGAAACGGGGGTCCTGTTCATCGGGAGGGGTGTGGCGTACCGCAAAACGGGACTCCACGGGATACTGTTCGTCTCCACCGTCGACCCCCTCCAGCCTCCACGAGCTACTGTTCATCCACCGTCGACCTCATCCACCCTCCACCTGCGACTGTTCATCCACGGGCTCCTGTTCATCCAGCCTCCACCGCACGCTACTCCACCGGCTACTGTTCAACCACCCCTCCATCGTCTACTGTTCATCCAGCCCTCCACACCACGGGGTCCTGTTCAACCACCCCTCCACCGTCTACTGTTCATCCAGCCCTCCACACCACGGGGTCCTGTTCATCCACCCCTCCACGGGCACCCCTCAACCGTCTACTGTTCATCCAGCCCTCCACCACACCATGGGGTCCTGTTCATCCAGAGGCAACGCCACCGCTCACTGTTCATCCACCCCCCCCCGGCAACGCTCACTGTTCATCCCATCGATCGGCTTCAGTTAGTAGCAGTAGCGAAGGAATCGCTCGATCGGGTTCAGTTAACAGCCTTCGATCGATCGCTCGGGTTCAGTAACGCGTAGCCTGCAGTGCACTCGGGTTCAGTTAGAGCCCAACGCCTCGCTCGGGTTCAGTTAGAGCCAACGCCTCGCACACACGCGCGTACGTGTACGAGAGAAACGCGCATCGCTCAACCCCCAACCTCCCACCGTAACCGGGAACTCCTTGAAATTTTCCTCCCCCTCGCTTCTACCACGGTTTTTTCCGTCATGGACGGCCCAAAGAATGTCATGCAGCTGCGTCTCCGGCCCGCCCAGGACGAAAAGCCCATTTTCTATCATGATTTTTTGTCATAGAAGTAGGAGCCCACCACATCTATGATGATACCGGGTTTTGTCACAATTATCGTCATAGAAGTGTCATATGTATGACAAAAAAATTTCGTTCGGCCCAAAATGTCACGGAAGTGTCTTTTTTTGTAGTGAGGGAGAGTAATACGGAAAGCACGGTGTCTGTCAAAGATTAGTCGATACTGGAGAGGTGATTCGTTCCTCTCGAAAAACTGGTGGTGAACCATAGCATTAAAATCTAGATAAGCAGGAGGTAATTCGATATCATCTTCGTGTATGGCTATACCAAGAAAATTAGCTATGCGGGTTGCATAAATTCCACCAAAGAAATCTCCATTAAGTCTATTAAGATGCAAACAACGTGCAATAATGGCTCCCAAATTATATGATTTGTCTCCTAACACAGCACTCCTAAGAATACTAAGATTAGGGACACACATGTGACATGCCTCATCTTTACCATTAATGCATCTACCTTTGAAGAGAGCAAAATAATGTATAGCAGGAAAGTGAATGCTCCCTATGGTAGCTTATGTAATATCTCTAGATTCTCCCATAGTTATTCTAGCAAGAAAATCTCTAAATTCAGATTTGCGAGGATCCCTTATACTACCCCATTGTGGAAGCTTGCAAGCAGTGGTAAAATCCTCTAAGTCCATAGTGTAAGATTTATCATAAAGATCGAACAGGACAGTTGGAGAATTACGTGAAGTTGAAAATTCAAACCTCCTCACAAAGGTACTGGTGAGATAGTGATACTGGCTGCACTTCTCTTCCTCGAAGCTCACAAGATCGGCGTTACGCAAATATGCGTTAAATTCTTCCTTAATTCCTGCTCGATCCATAAAGTTCTCAGAAGGCCATTCACAAGGCCGCACTGGAACGTCTCTTGGTGGCTCTTCATCAGCATCACGCATTGCAAGCCTGGGTCCTTGCTTCCTTGAAGAACCACCTTGGAACATTTTCCTAAGCATATTTCTTCCTCTGAAAAATTCTGAAATTTTTTAGTAACTTCAAAATAAAAGTAAACCAAACTCAATAATATTGATAGCAACTACTCCTACAAGTTCCTAGGGCCTATATCATGCATCAAAACTACTTTTGACCATATAAATTTGACATGCAAGGTCAAGAACAGGGTCACCTAAGCAACCCAAATTTGCAATGAATAAAGCACTAGAACAAAAAATAATTGGACCAATGGAGGAGTCACATACCGAGGAACAATCTCCCCAAGCAGTTTTGTGAGAGGTGCTTTGAGCAAGGAGATCGAAAATGGCAGCAAGATGAGCTAGAACTCGTGTTTGTGGGAGGAAGATGAAGTGTGTGGGTGCAGGAATAAGTGGAGGAGGTCAACCATGGGCCCACGAGGCAGGGGGCGCACCCTAGGGGGGTGGGCGCGCCCTCCACCCTCGTGGGCAGGTGGTTGACCCCCCTGGTGTGTTCTCAGTTCCATAAATCCTCAAATATTCTAGAAAAATCATATTTAAATTTTAGGGCATTTGGAGAACTTTTATTTTCGAGGTATTTTTATATTGCACGGATAATCAGATAACAAATAGAAAAATATTTGTTTTTATTTTATTTAATATAAATAACAGAAAGTAAAAGTGGGGTACAGAAGGTTGTGCCTTCTAGTTTCATCCATCTCATGATCATCAAAAGGAATCCACTAACAAGGTTGATCAAGTCTTGTTAACGAACTCATTCCGAATAACATGGAACCGGAGAAATTTCGAATAACACTATGTTACCTCAACGGGGATATGCACATCCCCAATAATAAGAATATCATATTTCTTCTTGACAGTAGGAAGAGGACATTCAAAACCTCCAAATATAATTGATGGAATTTTTCCAATAGAGTTGATACTATGAACTTGAGGTTGTTTCCTCGGAATGTGTACCGTATGCTCATTACCATTAACATGAAAAGTGACATTGCCTTTAGTGCAATCAATAACAGCCCCTGCAGTATTCAAAAAGGGTCTTCCAAGAATAATAGACATATTATCGTCCTCGGGAATATCAAGAATAACAAAATCCGTTAAAATAGTAACGTTTGCAACTAAAACAGGCACATCCTCACAGATACCGACAGGTATAGCAGTTGATTTATCAGCCATTTGCAAAGATATTTCAATAGGTGTCAACTTATTCAAATCAAGTCTATGATATAAAGAGAGAGGCATAACACTAACACCGGCTCCAAGATCACATAAAGAATTTTTAACATAATTTGTTTTAATGGAGCATGGTATAGTGGGTACTCCTGGATCTCCTAGTTTCTTTGGTATTCCACCCTTAAAAGTATAATTAGCAAGCATGGTGGAAATTTCAGCTTCCGGTATCTTTCTTTTATTTGTAATAATATCTTTCATGTACTTAGCATACGGATTGGTTTTAAGCATATCAGTTAATCGCATACGCAAAAAGATAGGTCTAATCATTTCAGCAAAGCGCTCAAAATCCTCATCATCCTTTTTCTTGGATGGTTTTGGAGGAAAAGGCATGGGTTTCTGAACCCATGGTTCTCTTTCTTTACCGTGTTTCCTAGCAACAAAGTCTTTTTTATCATAACATTGATTCTTTGATTGTGGGTTATCAAGATCAACAGCAGGTTCAATTTGTATATGATTATCATTACTAGGTTGAGCATCATCATGAACATTATCGTTAACATTATCATTAGTTTCAGGTTCATTACTAGATTGTGTTTCAGCATCAGAAATAGAAATATCATTTGGATTCTCAGGTGTTTCAACAATAGGATCACTAGAAGCATGCGAAGTCTTATCATTTTTCTTTTTCTTATTTTTAGAAGAACTAGGTGCATCTATATTATTTCTCTGAGAATCTTGTTCAATTCTCTTAGGGTGGCCTTCAGGATACAAAGGTTCCTGAGTCATTCTACCAGTTCTAGTAGCCACTCTAACAGCATAATCATTTTCTTTACTATTCAATTCATTGAGCAAATCATTTTGAGCTTTAAGTACTTGTTCTACTTGAGTGGTAATCATAGAAGCATGTTCACTAATAAGTTTAAGTTCACCTTTAACATTAGCCATATAATCACCCAAGTGTTCAAGCATATTTGAACTGTGTTTCAATTGTCTACCAAAATAAGCATTAAAGTCTTCTTGCTTAGCCATAAATTTATCAAACTCATCTAAGCATGGGCTAGAAAACTTAGTAAATGGGATTACAGCTTTATCATATCTATAGAGAGAATTTACCTTTACTACCTGTGTCGGGTTATCAAGACCATGTGTTTCTTCAATAGGTAAGGGATTAAGATTATATGTTTCTTCAACAGCCGGTGAATTAAGACCATGTACTTCTTCAATAGGAGGTAAATTCTTAACATCTTCAGCTTTAATACCTTTTTCTTTCATAGATTTCTTTGCCTCTTGCATATCTTCAGGACTGAGAAATAGAATACCCCTCTTCTTCGGAGTTGGTTTAGGAATAGGCTCAGGAATTGGCTCCGGAGGTGTCCAATTATTTTCATTTGTCAACATATTATTCAATAAAATTTCAGCTTCATCCGGTGTTCTTTCCCTGAAAACAGAACCAGCACAACTATCCAGGTAATCTCTGGAGGCATCGGTTAGTCCATTATAAAAGATATCAAGTATTTCATTTTTCTTAAGAGGATGATCATGCAAAGCATTAAGTAGTTGGAGAAGCCTCCCCCAAGCTTGTGGGAGACTCTCTTCTTCAATTTGCACAAAATTATATATATATCCCTTAAAGCAGCTTGTTTCTTTGAGCAGGGAAATATTTAGCAGAGAAGTAATAAATCATATCCTGGGGACTATGCATACAACCAGGATCAAGAGAATTAAACCATATCTTAGCATCACCCTTTAATGAGAACGGAAATATTTTAAGGATGTAAAAGTAACGAGTTCTCTCATCTTTAGTAAACAGGGTAGCTATATCATTCAATTTAGTAAGATGTGCCTCAACAGTTTCAGATTCATAACCATGAAAATGATCGGATTCAACCAAAGTAATTATATCAGGATCAATAGAGAATTCATAATCCTTATCAGTAACAAAGAGAGGTGAAGTAGCAAAAGCAGGGTCAGGTTTCATTCTAGCATTTAAAGATTGCTTACTCTATTTAGCTAATAATCTTTTGAGTTCAGTTCTATTTTGGCACGCTAAAATAGCTAAGGAAGCTTCTTGATCGAAGACATAACCCTTAGGAATAACAAGTGATTCTTCATCATCACTTTCATCAGTATCATCAGGTTCAATATTTTAAATCTCACTAGCCCTAGCAAGTTGTTCATCAAGAAAATCACTAAGTGGCACAGTAGTATCAGGCATAGAGGTAGTTTCATCATAAGTATCATGCATAGCAGAAGTGGCATCATCAATAACATGCGACATATCAGAACGAATAGCAGAAGCAGGTGTAGGTTTCGCAAGCTTACTTATAACAGAAGGTGAATCAAGTGCAGAGCTAGATGGCAGTTCCTTACCTCCCCTCGTAGTTGAGGGATAGATCTTGGTTTTTGGATCTCTCAAGTTCTTCATAATGATAAGCAGATATATATCCCAAGTGACTCAAAGAATAGAGCTATGCTCCCCGGCAACGGCGCCAGAAAATAGTCTTGATAACCCACAAGTATAGGGGATCGCAACAGTTTTCGAGGTTAAAGTATTCAACCCAAATTTATTGATTGGACACAAGGGGAGCCAAAGATACTCTCAAGTATTAGCAGCTGAATTGTCAATTCAACCACACCTGTAAACTTAATATCTGCAGCAAAGTGTTTAGTAGCAAGGTAATATGATAGTAGTGATAACGGTAACAAAAGGTAATGGTGGTAAAAGCAATGTTTTTGGTATTTTGTAGTGATGATAGCAATAGCAACGGGAAAGTAAATAAGCGAAGAACAATATATGGAAAGCTCGTAGGCAATGGATTAGTGATAGAGAAATATGCCGGATGCGGTTCATCATGTAATAGTCATAACCTAGGGTGACACAGAACTAGCTCAAGTTCATTGATATAATGTAGGCATGTATTCCGAATATAGTCATGCGTGCTTATGGAAAAGAACTTGCATGACATCTTTTGTCCTACCCTCCCGTGGCAGCGGGGTTGTCGGTGTCAAAACCAGCGGATCTCGGGTAGGGGGTCCCGAACTGTGCATCTAAGGCGGATGGTAACAGGAGGCAGGGGACACGATGTTTTACCCAGGTTCGGGCCCTCTTGATGGAGGTAAAACCCTACGTCCTGCTTGATTATTCTTGATAATATGAGTAGTACAAGAGTTGATCTACCACGAGATCGGAGAGACTAAACCCTAGAACCTAGCCTATGCTATGATTGTATGTTGTCCTATGGCCTAAAACCCTCTGGTTTACATAGACACTGGAGGGGGCTAGGGTTACACAAGGTCGGTTACAAAGGAGGAGATATACATATTCGTATTGCCTAGCTTGCCTTCCACGCCAAGTAGAGTCCCATCCGGACACGAGACGAAGTCTTCAATCTTGTATCTTCATAGTCCAACAGTTCGGCCAAAGGATATAGTCTGGCTGTCCGGAGACCCCCTAATCCAGGACTCCCTCAGTAGCCCCTGAACCAGGCTTCAATGACGATGAGTCCGGGCGCAGTGTTGTCTTCGGCATTGCAAGGCGGGTTCCTCCTCCGAATACACCACAGAAGAGTTTGAATACAAGGATACTGTCCGACCCTGCAAAATAAGTTCCACATACCAGCGTAGAGAGAATAATATTTCCATGAATCCAATCTGCTGACACGTTTCAGCAACATGACATCATGCCATGGCCCGATAATTATTCGAACCGTTTTTCCCTTAACCAGCCCCGTACATAACGCGAGGCGGTTTCTTGACACGTTTTGTCAAAGCAGAGATCATGTCCCCCTTATTACGGGATTCTGATTAATACGGACGTGGGTAACCCAACGGTGCCTAGGACTCCTAGATTTTAGGCAAGTCCCAAAACGGCCACGAGGAGGACGCTTGATATTCACCCTCTTTATAAAGGGACAAGACTTTTACCTCTTCCCTCCCATGCTCAATCGAACCCTTCCCCCGCCTCAAATTCTAACACCCAAAGCCCAGCTCAGGTGCTTCGGACCTTCAATCATGTCTGGATCCAGCCTTCAAGGCTGGTGGATGCCCTCCTCCGTCATGGAGGAGGACATCAAGAAGTTGAGGGAGGCCAGATACCTGACCGCCGAAATTTCGCATAGGCTGCCCACCCGAGGGCAGGTCATCCCTACTCCCGAACCCAACTTGAGCGTCGTGTTCGTCTCCCGCTTCCTCTGAGGACTAGGCCTCGCTCTGGATCCCTTTGTTAGGGGTCTTATGTTCTATTATGGGCTGGATTTTCACGACCTAGCCCCGGATTCCCTCCTTCACATCTCGTCATTTATTTGTCGTTTGTGAGGCCTTCCTCCGCATTACCCCTCACTTCGGTCTGTGGCTCAAGACCTTTGACGTGAAGCCGAAGACGCTCGAGGGGCAGTACGCAGCGTGCGGAGGTGCTCTAATAAGCAAAATTGCTGGCACTCCCTGGCCGAAGGGCTCCTTTCCACAGGTGTCCGGATTGTGGCAACGGGAGTGGTTTTACGTCACAGCTCCCCGAACTGCCAAGTGGGTAGCCGCCCCTCCTTCTGCTCGGGCCCTCCACCCCAACTGATGTCATGGATCAGCAGGGGGCTGAGCTCGGGCCCGACCAAGGACGTGCCCATACTGCAGAGCCGCATCCAAGATCTCTTCGAGGGAGATTTCAATCTGGTTATGGTAATGCAAGTCATGCTGGTTCGTCGAGTCCAGCCTTGCAAACGCCGGCCCCTCCGCATGTGGGAATTCAACCGGAAGGACCGCGCACTATTCAAAATTTCCTCGGCTTGACGCACGAGGAGATGTATAAATCATTCTTCGGACCCCAAATAGAGTGTCCGAACACCACCGAGGACGTGGGCCTGAGCAGCAACCGCACCGCGGCCCAAGTAAGTAATCCCCTAGCCGAACACACTGTATTTTTATTTATCATGACATCATTCTAAAGAATCGCTCTTTAACCAGGACTGGATAACAAAGGCGAAGATGATCCGGTGTTCGGCTCCTCTTCCTGAAGGCTTGGACAATCCGGTGCTGGAAAAGATGCTCGAGCCAGCACCTCGCCCGGTGCCCTCAAAGGAAGATGAAGGGGGAATTAGGAGGGAGAAAGCGGGCCTCCACCGCTACCTATTCCAACCGAGGGAATGAGCGCCTCCGTGAGGGAGGATAAACAAGGGGAAGAATCTAATGTTCTCTCGCCCCGGGGAAGGAAGAGGACTACCACTGAAGATCCGGAAACCAAGGCCTCCAAACGGGAGAACAAATCTCCACCAGAGGGTCCTGCCTCGGAGGGTGCTCTTGCCGCACAAAGTCCGTGCGGGGATCATCCCTCTAATGAGTTGTAAGTAATAAAAAAGTACTTAATAGTGAAGATATACTACCTTACCTCTGAGGAAAATAACCAAAGCATTTACCTTGCAGTTCAGATCTTAGCCCTTCTCAGCAGAGCTCGTCTTCGGGGGATCTTCTTCCGGAGATGATGGAGAGCAAAACGCCTCCCCCGGACTCCCCAGCTCAAGAAGCGGGCGACCTTGAAGTGTCATCATGGAGGGTTTCTCCTGACCCGGCAAGGCCAGAAGTTAATCCTATGGCCACCCGAAGTCCCCAGTATCCGGCTCTTGAAGAGAGCAATCAAAAGAGTCCGACACCATCTGGTATGCGGTCGGACATACTGAAGGATCTGCTAGAGCGAGCGACTATCTCAAAAGAGCACCGTACATTGATGGGTATGGTGATTGAAAGGATTTCGTCCGCCGAAAGCGGCTTGCATGAAGCCTTTATGAGTCTACTGACGGGTTTTGAGGTACGTGGAATGATATACTTTTGTGATAGTACCGCACATTTTTAGGTGTGCCCTGTGTAGATAGTAGCCCCTAAGACTATGGTTGTCGTCAAGAACGGCGGCAAACAGAGGATCGCTGTCCCAGGTAATAACCAGACCGCCTTTATGTGCAGGTGGTTGAAGCTCCGGTGGCTAGCCGGATTGATGGGATTGCCGAACTAAAGCGGCAACTGGATGCGGCGGATGCCGACATCGAGCTTGTTAACAAGCGGCTTGACGAGGCACAGGGTAGGTGACGTTTTCTGGTGAATGTCACATAGTAAGAGCAGCGTGATGCCAGTATCTTTAATATGTTGTGACTGCAGATGGAGCTGCCACTGTGGAGACCCTTCGGGCGGAGCTTGCCCGAGCCAAGGAGCAAGCGAGGAGTAGTAATGCAGCCGCTTTAAAGGTTGCCGAAGAGTTAAGAGCCAAGAAGGCCGCACATAGCGAGAGTAAATAAAAATGGCCAAGATGACTGTAAACTTAAAAGACACTGCCGACCGCTGCCAGCTTCTTGAAGAAGAAAACCGGGCGAAGGCGACAGACCTAGAAAAGGCCAGGATGGTGACCAAAGACAGCCGCTCTGCAATGAGAGCGAAGAAGGAGGAACTGCGTGAAGCCGGGGATATTGTGGCTGGGAAGCCCTTTGTGCTGCGGAGGAAGTTCGGAGATCTGCGGTATGCCCCTCTGGATCGGCTGTGGAGTTCGGCAGATGCATATCTGGACTTGGCGGCGAGTGCTATCGATGCGGCCGAATACTTCCGAGATCAAACAGGTCGTGAAGTGGACAAGCTATTCTGGTCATAGTTTAATGTTCCAGAGCGTCCGCTTCCATTGGCTGATCGGCTTGCCAAATGGGCCGAGCTGAATAGATTGTCCGGACTCGCCATGAGGTCTGTTGTGGATCATCTGTGGCTGGAAAGGCCAAAGCTGAACAGCTATTTTAGTTTGGTGCAGCAGTTCCTTGGTGCGGTGCCACGTATTAATGCGATGAAGAGGTCGGCGTGCATAGAAGGCTCATGGATGGCCCTTGCCCATGTCAAAACATACTGGGCGGAGATGGATGCCACCACTATCGCGGCGCAGGGCTCGGCGATAGGTCGAGTGGCTGCCGAGCACTATTTTGAAGAGGTTCTTGAAGGCGCTCGTTCGATAGAGGCCCAGTGCTCGAAGAATATTATGTTTGAATGACATGTATTCCCATTGTAAAAACAATGTTTTATTAAGTTTATCGAAGCTGTATTTATACTTTTGCCCCAAAGTATTATGATGCCTCTTGTGCGGCCGTTTATGTATATATGTATATAACCTGAAAGATTGCAGTCGTCGGCTTCAGCGCCCACGCATATAATGCGGGGGTGTTCGCAGAAGACGCATGTTCACACTTGATCGAACGTCTTGGTCCATTAAGGAGGTGATAGCGCAGCGAACTAGGCAACCGGACTATAATGCTTTAACACTTTCACTTAGCCAGAGGAGTTTGACAGTGGGGCTACTATATAGCCCCTGGTAGCTCCGCACTCATCCGAATTCGGAGTGCGTACATGCCTGGCCGGGAAACGACCCTTCGTTAAGGTGGAGGAATCCCAAAGATTCCGATAGGTCATCGAGTGGTTGACCAATCTCACGATATATCATGACAGTCAGTTTTCGGCTTTCTCTACTGAGGTGCTCGTCCGGGTGAACCAGGGCACAATCGCAGTAGTTCTCCTGGTGTCGCCTTAGCCGATAGAGCGGAACGTAAGGCAGCAAAACACAGGAGCCGGGCAAACCCAACATTTGACCAAAGACATGATTCGGAGCTGATGCATATAAGGCCAAACTCGCGACGCCGAACACTCCCTAAGGTATTCGGTCTTTATGGTGTGAACCGGGCCTAGACAGTGCCCTTTGTAATAAGCCCCTGGTGTCCAGGTACATGCAATATTCTGACGTGGCCACATGCCAATACGTCAGCATCCTTATCAATTGTACCGAGAATCCGGGGGAGGTGTATCAATAAGAGACAGTAAAAAAGGTTTACGCATGGTCTTATTCTAAAAAGAATCCTTGGAACGGGTCCCTCCTGCACGTCTGCGCCTGTGTCTCCGTTGTGCCGTATCCTGGACGGGTGTAGCACGATGGTCATCTGTAAAAGAGAGGAACTTAGTTGAAAAGTTGCCGTGCAAAAAGGTAGGTTGTACTAAACAAAATATGTACAGTTCAAGATGAGTAAAGTTGAGCCTAATTGCCACTTGTTTGCGCGCGTTGAGCCCCTTGTATTGTAATAGGGGTATAGCCATCAAACATGTATCAATTACATATAACTGCGCCGGACTCGTCCAACCGTGTCTGTGGTCTTAACGACCTGTCAGATGCTTTAGTTAGTGAGGCCGTTTAGTGTGCGGCTGCCGAGGCAGCCGCACGGTCTTCTGCGCGCAAGGAGCGCTCAATATTTCCATTTACTGTAATGATGCCGCGTGGACCCGGCATCTTAAGCATGAGGGATGCGTAATGCGGTATTGCGTTAAAGCGAGCGAAAGCTTCGTGTCTGAGTAGTGCTTGATAGCCGCTTTGGAATGGAGCGATGTGGAAGGTTAATTTTTCGCTGCGGAAGTTATCGGGGAAGCCGAATATAACCTCTAGTAGCAAGGAGGCCGTGCAATGGGCTTCTGGGCCTGGCGTTACTCCTTTAAAGGTAGTATTGCAATGGCTAATTTTTGCTGGGTCTATCCCCATGTTGCGTACTGTGTCTTGATATATCAGATTTAAACTGCTGCCGCCGTCCATCAAAACTCGTGTGAAGTGGTATCCGTCAATTATTGGGTCTAACACCAAGGCAGCCCATCCTGCATGCCGAACACTTGCTGAGTAATCCCGATGGTCAAAAGTGATCGGTTGGGACGACCAGTGGAAGAATTCAGCGATGATAGGCCCTGGGGCATGTGTCTCTGGGAGTGTCGCTTTGTTTCTCCCCTTTATTATGTGTAACACGTTGACTGCTTTAACTTCAGGTGGGAATTTCTTCTATTCCCCAGTGCTTTGCTTGCGAGGCTCGTCCTCGTCTTCGCTTGGTGTATCCTGCCCCTTATGTTCGGCATTGAGCTTGCCGGACTGCTTGAAGACCCAACATTCTCTATGGGTATGATTTGCAGGTTTGTCGGGGGTACTATGGATCTGACATATTTGGTCCAGAATCTTGTTTAGGCTGGACAGTTCATCTCTGTTGCCTTTGGAGGGCGGCTTTTGCTGACCTGGCCGAGAGCTTCGGAATCCGGCGTTTACCGCTGTGCTCTTCGGGATGTCTTCTTTATTCCGGCGCTGGTTTTTGCTGCGTCGTGATTTCCCGTTTTCGTCCCTGACTTCGGATGTACTTGGGTCACTAGTGCTGCATCGGGCTAACCAGCTGCCTCGCCCGCGCAAAAGCGGGTCATGAGGCTTGTTAATGCTGCCATTGTTCTCGGCTTTTCTTGGCTGAGGTGTCTGGCAAGCCATTCGTCTCGAACGCTGTGCTTGAAAGCTGCTAAGGCTTCGGCGTCCAGACAGTCTACTATTTGGTTCTTCTTAGTGAGGAACCTGTTCCAAAGCTTTCGGGCTGACTCTCCAGGCTGTTGAGTTATATGACTTAAATCGTCTGCATCCGGTGGTCGGACATAGGTCCCTTGAAAATTTGCCCGAAAGGCGTCTTCAAGCTCTTCCCAGCTTCCAATGGAGTTTTTGGGGAGGCTTTTAAGCCAGTGCCGAGCTGGCCCTTTGAGCTAGAGGGGTAAGTACTTGATGGCATGGAGATCATCTCCTCGAGCCATGTGGATATGGAGGATATAGTCCTCAATCCAGACACCAGGGTCTATTGTTCCGTCATACGCCTCTATGTTTACGGGTTTGAATCCCTCTGGAAATTCATGGTCCAGCACCTCATCGGTGAAACATAGGGGGTGTGCGGCACCCCTGTATTTGGGTGTACTGTGGTGTTCGGACGTTTGTTGTGTTGTATTGCATATTGGAGCGCGCTTGCGTGGCCCGTATATGGATCTGGTGGCGCCGTCCTTTTGATGCGAGCCCTCGCGTGGATCGCATACTTGCTTATGTGCGGCGTCGTTTGTCGCTCTATATTGGCCGCGAGGTCGTCTATCCGACCGGGTGGCTGTTTTATTTTCTAATTACGGGGGATCTAAGGCCTCCTCATCAAATTCAGGTAGCAACTTTCGCTTCGGGTAGCTCTTAGTGTGGCGATTACCGCCGTACTTCGCTGCAGTGTTGAGTACTTCACTCCATCTGATTCTGAGTGTGTCTTGCGCAGCCTTGAGCCTTTGCTTCTGCTTTTTCAGACTCCTCGCGGTAGCAACAAGCCTTTGATGGGTGTTCTGTTGCTCCGAGCGCCTGTCCGGTGTGATGTCGTCTGGACTGTTATCTTCGACGGAGTCGGGTTGTTCGGTTTGATTCTCCGTGTTGCCCTGGTCGGGCGATGGTTCACCCTGCTCTAACGCTGGGTCAATGTGACCGATGTTTCTGCCGAGGCGGGATTTGGAGCGGCGCTTATGCCGCCGCTTTGACTGCTTCTCGAGGGAACAACCCTTCGTTGCGTCCTTCCGTTCCTCGTCGTCGTTTTCTTTGGGTATGTACACCATGTATACATCGTATGATGAGGTGGGCGTCCCGTGCCCTGTGGGCAGTGGTTCCTGTTCGTCTGCTTCATCGTCGCCCATACCATCGATGTCTTCGGAGTCGAGGTCGAGCATGTCGGTCAAGTCGTCGACAGTGGCTGCTAAGTGGGTGGTGGGTGGGCGGCATATTTCTTCGTCATCCGCACCCCAATCCTGCCGGACATAGTTCGGCCAGGACTCTCCTGACAAGGAGAGAGACCTTAATGAGTTCAGTGTGTCGCCGAAGGGCGAGTGCTGAAAGATATCCGCGGAGGTAAACTCCATGATTGGCGCCCAATCGGATTCGATTGGCATGGGCGCAGGCGATTCGGAGTCCGCGGCCGGGGAAGGATCCGGCAGAGTGGCATCACGGCTCTCGTGAAGGGTAAGGTCAATATTCGGCTCGATCGCCGATGAGAGTGCGGCCTCCGTGGTGGGGTCTATCCACCTGCTCATGGAAGGCGCAGCTGGCTCCGAATTGAGGTCGGAGCGGTTGCCAGCGCGATCTCCTGGACACTGTCCGATGGCAGAGCTAAATCATGCTCATCGTGGTCGTGTGGAGCACTAGCAGGGGCTCGAATCCGTCGAAGATCAAGTCTCCACGGATATCGGCCGTGTAGTTTAAGCTTCCAAACCTGACCTGATGGCCAGGGGCGTAACTCTCGATCTGCTCCAGATGGCCAAGCGAGTTGGCCCGCAGTGCGAAGCCGCCGAATACAAAGATCTGTCCGGGGAGAAAAGTCTCACCCTGGACTGCATCGCTATCGATGATCGAAGGAGCCATCAAGCCTAACGGTGACGACACAGAGGAACTCTCAATGAAAGCACCAATGTCGGTGTCAAAACCGGCGGATCTCGGGTAGGGGGTCCCGAACTGTGCGTCTAAGGCGGATGGTAACAAGAGGCAGGGGACACGATGTTTTACCCAGGTTCGGGCCCTCTCGATGGAGGTAAAACCGTACGTCCTGCTTGATTATTCTTGATAATATGAGTAGTACAAGAGTTGATTTACCACGAGATCGGAGAGGCTAAACCCTAGAAGCTAGCCTATGGTATGATTGTATGTTGTCCTACGGGCTAAAACCCTCCATTTTATATAGACACCGGAGGGGGCTAGGGTTACACAAGGTCGGTTACAAAGGAGGAGATATACATATCTGTATTGCCTAGCTTGCCTTCCACGCCAAGTAGAGTCCCATCCGGACACGGGACGAAGTCTTCAATCTTGTATCTTCATAGTCCAACAGTCCGGCCAAAGGATATAGTCCGGCTGTCCGGAGACCCCCTAATCCAGGACTCCCTCAGGGGTCCTTACGGAAACTAAGGGATATTAAGGCCTCCTTTTAATAGAGAACCGGAACAAAGCATTAACACATAGTGAATACATGAACTCCTCAAACTACGGTCATCACCAGTAAGTATCCCGATTATTGTCACTTCGGGGTTAACGGATCATAACACATAATAGGTGACTATAGACTTGCAAGATAGGATCAAGAACACTCATATATTGATGAAAACATACTAGGTTCAGATCTGAAATCATGGCACTCGGGCCCAAGTGACAAGCATTAAGCATAGCAAAGTCATAGCAACATCAATCTCAGAACATAGTGGATACTAGGGATCAAACCCTAACAAAACTAACTCGATTACATGATAGATCCCACCCAACCCATCACCGTCTAGCAAGCCTATGATGGAATTACTCACGCACGGCGGTGAGCATCATGAAATTGGTGATGGAGGATGGTTGATGATGACGATGGCGATGGATTCCCCTCTCCGGAGCCCCGAACGGACTCCAGTTCAGCCCTCCCGAGAGGTTTTAGGGCTTGGCGGCGGCTCCATATCGTAAAACGCGATGATTTCTTCTCTCTGATTTTTTTCTCCCTGAAACTCAATATATGGAGTTGGAATTGGCGTCGGAGAGGCAACAGGGGGCCCACGAGGTAGGGGGCGCGCCCTAGGGGGCAGGCGCGCCCCCACCCTCGTGGCAAGGTGGTGGGCCCCCTCGCCTTCCTCTTTGGCAGGTATTTTTCTTATTTTCTGAAAAGTGGCTCCGTGAAGTTTCAGGTCATTCCGAGAACGTTTGCTCCTGCACATAAATAACACCATGGTAATTCTGCTGAAAACAGCGTCAGTCCGGGTTAGTTCCATTCAAATCATGCAAGTTAGAGTCCAAAACAAGGGGAAAGTGTTTGGAAAAGTAGATACGTTGGAGACGTATCAACCATATCTATTAAAGTACGGTTACGACATTCGGACACACCATTATGCTGTGGTGTTTTAGATGGCGTGCATTGCGAAACTATTCCACATTGTTTCAAATGAAGACCAAATTCATAACTCAAATATTCACCTCCACGATCAGATCATAGAAACTTTATTTTCTTGTTATGATGATTTTCCACTTCACTCTGAAATTCTTTGAACTTTTCAAATGTTTGAGACTTATTTTTCATCAAGTAGATATACCCATATCTGCTTAAATCATCTGTGAAGGTCAGAAAATAACGATACCCACCACAAGCCTCAACACTCATTGGACCGCATACATCAGTATGTATTATTTCCAATAAGTCAGTTGCTCACTCCATTGTTCTGGAGAACGGAGTTTTAGTCATCTTGTCCATGAGGCATGGTTCGCAAGCATCAAGTGATTCATAACCAAGTGATTCCAAAAGCCCATCAGCATGGAGTTTCTTCATGCGCTTTACACCAATATGACCTAAATGGCAGTGCCACAAATAAGTTGCACTATCATTATTAACCTTGCATCTTGTGGCTTCAATATTATGAATATGTGTATCACTACAATCGAGATTCAACAAAAATAGAACACTAATCAAGGGTGCATGACCATAAAATATATTACTCATATAAATAGAACAACCATTATTCTCTGATTTAAATGAATAACTGTCTCGCATCAAACAAGATCCAGATATAATGTTTATGATCAACGCTGGCACCAAATAACAATTATTCAGGTCTAAAACTAACCCCGACGGTATATGTAGAGGTAGCGTGCCGACGACGATCACATCAACCTTGCAACCATTTCCCATGCGCATCATCACCTCGTCCTTAGCCAATCTTCGTTTAATCTGTAGCCCGTGTTTCGAGTTGCAAATATGAGCAACAGAACCAGTATCAAATACCCAGGCGCTACTACGAGCATTAGTAAGGTACACATCAATAAAATGTATATCAAATATACCTTTCACTTTGCAATCCTTATTATCCGCCAAATACTTGGGGCAGTTCCGCTTCTAGTGACCAGTCCCTTTGTAGTAGAAGCACTCAGTCTCAGGCTTAGGTCCAGACTTGGGTTTCTTCCCTTGAGCAGCAACTTGCTTGCTATTCTTCTTGAAGTTCCCCTTCTTCCCTTTGCCATTTTTCTTGAAACTAGTGGTCTTGTTAACCATCAACACTTGATGCTCCTTCTTTATTTCTACCTCCGCAGCCTTTAGCATCGCGAAGAGCTCGGGAATTGTCTTTTCCATCCCTTGCATATTATAGTTCATCATGAAGCCTTTATAGCACTACAAGAAATATGTCAACTAGTGACCTTCTGTCAGTGACCCTGGAAGAATTGGTCATAGATCTATGAACATTTCAGACCAATTGGTCAAAAGCTGTTCGGGGGGCTCCAAACCCTAAACTATAACGACCATTTTGGTCAGAAAGGTCATAATTTCCTTACACGAAACGGTCATAAAGCAGATAGCACTGGTCTGCTGCCTTATTTCTAGCTGATCATGACCAATATAGATGGTCATAACCTTGTAAATTGTGGTGGGTTGCTATGACTAGGCGCCACCTCATCAGTTTTGCCTATGTGTCATGTCCATGTGGCAGTTTTTGCCCTAGGTTGTGAAGCAACCTATATTTCTGTCATTCCCAAAATTCCCAAAAAAATCTCATAAATTCTTTGGGTCATATCTTCATCAAATATGTAAAAATCCTTCATTGCCTAGTTCAAAACTAATTCAACAATATTCATTTTCCTATTCTGTTCACAACAACACTTTATGAAGGAAGTGCTATTTATATATTCTTGATTGCCCTCGGAAATTTTTGGGCACTCTTTCCTATCCAAATCATTACCGCATGACAAAATTCAGCTCCATTTGCCTAGAAAATCTTCCTCGGCAAATTTCCAAAGTTTTTGTCCACCTAGAAGCATTGTGAAGGAAGTACCTTTTTTATATATCTAAATGACATGAAATTTATACAGTTCCTTCATATGCCCAAATTATCACCCTCCTCCAAATTGCAGCTCAGTCAAATCATATATGTGAGCCCAGGTTCAATTTATATATTATGGCCAAATTGGCACGTTGCAGAGCAAGTGTTATATAGACCCCTCCTATTACCCTCAAACTTTTCGGACACTCTTCCATAACCAAATCATTGCCACATGATAATATTCAGCTCAATTTTCCTAGTAAATATTTCTCAGGAAATTTCCAAAGTTTCTACCTCAAGAGAAGCTTTGTGAAGTAAGTACTAGCTAGGCTTACCCAAATGATCTGAAAATTTACCAGCGCATGACCATACCTATGTAACTTACCTACACCAATTTTTAGCTCATTTAATTCATCCAATCTCTCTCACTAGTTTTCCCAAGTTTCTGTCCATAGAAGAGAATTGTGAACGAAGTACTACTTTGGCATGTCCAAATGGTATCAATTTTCTACAATGCTTTCCTATGCCCAAATAACCATCCTCCACCAAATTTCAGCTCAATCCATTCATTATTTTGAGCCCAGCTTCAACATTCATACTTTTGTCCAGCGTGGTACTTTGCAAAGCAAGTACCACCTAGGATCCTCCTTTTGAGCTAAAAATTTGTGACGACATTCTCCTTAGTAGATGATCATCCTCAGCCAAAACTCACGCCCCTTGGCCATGTGCATTTCCCGTACCGCTAATCAAACACTTGGCTGCTAATTCATCTTTGAGTATAGGTCAGTCTCCTCGTGAGATTCTTATGTTGTAATTTTCTTCCTAGCACCTACCTGGGGAGTTCCTAACCCACTAGACATGCCTAGGCCTCCCAGAACGCATGTCAACGCCAAGGTCACGCGGTGACCACGCGACGGGCATGCGAGTTTACGCGCTTTGGAGTTGGGGCCCTGGGCCACATCCAAACCTCGACGTATTGCCACCAAACCATGTATTTATGATTAAATAGATACTTATGTAACTAGAAATGATTTTTGGAAAAAATAAAGAGCAAACAATAAGGTAGATGCAGTTCAAAATTGACCCGCTTCCTACTGAATCGGCAGAAATTTGTCTTTTTCACAAGTGGTGGATCAAAACTTTTGACACCAAACCATTTTGTCAATTATGCATTAAATATGGACTAATATTTTATAAAAAATATTTGGTCCAATTTTGCAACAAATATATGGTAGGTCCTTCACAAAAAGAACTCAATTCGGGCACTCGGAAAATGGAAAATGAATTTTCTGTGGAAAGAAAATAAAAAGTCCCTTAAGCAACATTGTTTGTCATTCCAATATGCACCCTTGTGCATAATATGAGATCATTTGAACAAACTATGCCATGAATGTGGCCATAAGATTGATCATTTGGCTTGAAAGCCAAGAATCTTCATGCATGATAGCTCATTTCTGAGAACACTTTTAGAAATAATTGTCGTATTACAAGTTTATTATTTTTCCTAGAAACTTGGACACATATAATGACACAATGCGAAGGCTTTCCAAATTTTTTATTTTTTTTGAATTTTTTATGCCCGTTTCAAAATGCGATCAAAACGGCGGGTTTGACCGTTCCTAGCTAGTGGTTGAATCTTGGAAAACTTTTGATGGTTCTCTGAATAAATAGATACTTATGTATCTATAAATGATTTTTTGAAAAAATAAAGAGCAAACTATGAGGCAGCTGCAGTTCAAATTTGACCCGCTTCCTACTGAATCAGCAGAAATTTGTCTTTTTCACGAGAGGTTGATCAAGGCTTTTAACACCCAACCATTTGGTCAATTGTGAATCAAATATGGCATAGTATTTTAGAAAATTTATTTGGTCCAATTTTGCAACGAATATATGGTAGGTCCTTCACAAAAAGAACTCAATTTGGGCACTCAGAAAATGGAAAATGAATTTTCCGTGCAAAGAAAATAAAAAGTCCCTTAGGCAACATTGTTTTCCATTCCAATATGCACCCTTCTACACAATATGAGATCATTTGAACAAACTATGCCATGAATGTGGCCATAAGATTGATCATTTGGCTTGAAAGCCATTGATCTCCACACGTGATAGCTCGTTTCTGAGAACACTTTTTTAAAATAATTGTCGTATTACAAGTTTGTTATTTTTCCTGGGAACTTGTCCACATATAATGACACAATGCGAAGGTTTCCTAATTTTTTGATTTTTTTGAATTTTTTATACCCACTTCAAAATGCGGTCAAAACGGCGGGAATGACCGTTCCTAGCTAGTGGTTGAATCTTGAAATTTTTTTGGTGTTTCTCTGATTAAATAGATACTTATGTACCTAGAAATGATTTTTGGAAAAAATAAATAGCAAACTACAAGGCAGCTGCAGTTCAAATTTGACCCGTTTCCAACTGAATCGGCGAAAATTTGTCTTTTCACGAGAGGTGGATCAAAACTTTTTACACCCAACCATTTGGTCAATTGTGCATTAAATATGGCCTAGTATTTTATAAAAATTATTTGGTCCAATTTTGTAACAATTATTTGGGAGGTCCTTCACAAAAAAACCTCCTTTTGGGCACTCGAAAAATGGAAAATGGTTATTTCATCCAAAGAAAATGAAAACTTCCTTAGGCAATATTGTTTTCCATTCCAAGATGCACCCTTGTGCACAATATGAGATCATTTGAACAAACTATGCCATGAATGTGGCCATAAGATTGATCATTTGGCTTGAAAGCCATTGATCTCCACACGTGATAGCTCGTTTCTGAGAACACTTTTTTAAAATAATTGCCTTATTACAAGTTTGTTATTTTTCCTGCGAACTTGGCCACATATAATGACACAATGCGAAGGTTTCCCTATTTTTTATTTTTTTGAATTTTTTATGCCCGTTTCAAAATGCGGTCAAAACGGCGGGAATGACCGTTCCTAGCTAGTGGTTGAATCTTGGATTTTTTTTGGTGTTTCTCTGATTAAATAGATACTTATGTACCTAGAAATGATTTTTATAAAAAATAAAGAGCAAACTACGAGGTAGTTGTAGTTCAAATTTGACCCGCTTCCAACTGAATCGGCGGAAATTTGTCTTTTTCACGTGAGGTGGATCAAATTTTTTTACACCCAACCATTTGGTCAATTGTGCATTAAATATGTCCTAGTATTTTAGGAAATTGATTTGGTACAATTTTGCAACAAATATATGGTAGGTACTTCACAAAAAAAACCTCTTTTCGGGTACTCAAAAAATGGAAAATGAATTTTCCGTGCAATGAAAATAAAAACTCCCTTAGGCAACATTGTTTGAAATTCCAAGATGCACCATTGTGCACAATATGAGATCATTTGAACAAATATTTGATAGGACTTTCACAAAAAAACTCATTTTGAGCACTGAAAAATGGAATGAAATTTTTTATCTTGAATCGATCATGACCAATTTATATGGTCATAAGGTCATCAAATGGTTTGCTGCGTTCTGATTGGACCATGGGCATATCACGCGAATCACGCATCAACCACCGTCGGATGCTTCCGGATCCAACGGCCCAAACCCACCCGAGCCGAAACCCTAGGTCTGTCCTCATGGACATTTTCCACCCACCCCCCGCCTCCATTCTTTCTCTCATTCCTCCCTCCCCCACCTCAATTCTTTTGCTCCAGATCTGCCACCCACCCCAATCCCTCTCCCCGATCCAGATCGACGACGACGGCCCCTATCGCCGCCCCTCCCTTATCCCCTTCGCCGCTGCCGCTCACACTCCCTTTTCCCCATCGCCGCCGCCACCTCTGCTCGCTACACCACAGCCACATGGCCATCCCCATCCAGATCCAACCACCGCTGCACGTCGACGAGGCGGCGGGCGGGCGGGTCGCGCCGGCGCGGCCCTCCGTGCGCGCGCATCGGTAGGCCCTCGAGGCGGCGCCATCGGGGATCGTCTCTGGGCTCAACCTTGGCCGCCTCAACTCCTCCCGCGCCGGCGGCTCGCTCCGCAAGGTCGCTGCCGGACCCGCTGGATGAGGAGGACAGGACCAAGTGCCCGCACTTCATCGTGCTCGCCGGCGACGAGTTCCGGGCCCGGGGCGGACCGTTGAGCTGCCGTGCTTCCGTGCGGGCTCACACTGGACCCCAAGATCGCGCAGCTCAGGGAGGGGGAGGAGCTGCTCATGGTCTCCCGGTTCATGATGGAGCTGCAGGTCGGCGGAGGAGGATTTGGCTGTAGGTCTCCTCGTCCCACCCACCCGCCGCTGTTGGCCTCCTGCATCGCCCGCATCCAGCCGCCCAGCCTCTGCCTCGCCCGCATCCAGCCGCGTGGTGCCGTGCCGCTTCGTCTCGCTGCGGGTGGAGCTTGAGAAGTGCCATCTTCATCCTCATCCAAGGGAAGAAGCGCCGGGGACCGAGCGAGTCGTGCGGGGGCGCCTCCTCTACTCCCTCCACACTTCCGCCGATGCTCTCTTCAGCTCCTCCTCCGTCCTCCGCCTCCTCTTCTTCTCCGGGTAAGCAAGAACCCCCCGCTCCCCTGGATTCGTAGCCTTTTGCTTGTGCTAAGATATACTGGAGCATACATTCTCTATCTTTGTGCTATGTGCTGTTGAGTCTCTGTTCAAGAACGATTCACATTTGGCTGATTGGTGCTTAACCGGATTGAATGTATCACCAAATAATCGTGCAATGAGTAGGTTTGCTAGGAAAAGTACCAGTACCATTTTATGGAGTCCGTCAGTTCATAGGCTGAGCAGCTCTGTTCCCATGTGTGCCTCCTTTTATGCTGAAGTGTACGTTTCCCGTTGCACGAATAGTAAGACCGTGTAGAAGCATAGAATGATCTGTTTTAGCAAAATACACCATCAAGTCAGTCCTCAAGTAGTCTTTTACGGCTACATAACTTTTACTCCATGTCTTGGTTCATATGCTGCAGAAAACTATGGCTCTGTGTTTAATTTATTTCTTATACATCTCTATTAATTAGTAATAGCAGTTTGGATTGCTCTATCTTCACAGTGCTCGAATGGACTAGATTTACACATCAATGGTGAACACTAATCTAGTGAACGAAATAATGGAACAAAAACATGTCCCCTTTTTCTTCAGACGACATACTGAAGTAAAACCCAACTGAAGATGAACTGTTCATGTTGAGGGATTAAACACAGCACGCGCAGTTTTCTGCTCCGTTTAATATACTTGTGCATCGTGTGCTTATATTACCATTTGCTTGGTTCTTAACACAGGTGAAGTGTCCAGCTATGCTTCTCACTGACCAGTCACACTGGCAAGTCGAACGTGCAGGGTGAGAGGTGAGACGACCCTAGTTACCACTCTGTACGCTGATCCTGATTCGAGGTATGGCTAATGTTTCCCCTCCCTGCTCTTAGTTCTTCCTTGGATCTTGTGTTTGTGTGATGATTTTTTGAGTCTCTTGCAGACTGGGGTGTGCAGTACGTCCGCAGGTGCCACCGATCCGGAGCCTGATGTTGCTGCTGAAGAGTAGAGCGATCAAAGCTCCCCCAAAGGGACATCTGGAGGGCCTTACTCATCAGGTGAGATGATGTTCGCCCGAGCGCTTTGACTAGCGATGTTTTTTATGAGAGAGAGAGAGAGAGGGAAGTGATATTGATGTTGTGGTTGTTGTTTCGTGCTTCGTGAGATGGTAGTTGGAAGTGGGATAGGCTGTTGTCCTCGTTGGGTAGAATGTTTGCCTCACTGGGATAGGCTACTTGTTACTGCAAGCATGTTGTGTTGACATACTGCATTTCGATCTGAATATGTCTTGACATACTGAATATGTTGGCAAGAACAACTAAAGCCGCGACACTTTTTTATGGATCGGAGGGAGTACGTATATATAGACTGAACTATAAATATTGCAAGAACTTGAACTACTCTGTGTCTCTATGTGAAGTTTTACTTCGCCTGATCTCATATACATAGATTACATTTCTCTGGTTATGCTTCCCTGAATCAGCCATTTCTTATGTTGTTTCTTTTGACTGACCGGGTTAGGTCCTCGTTGTAGAAGATGAACAAGTGCCTGGCCTGCTATATAATTCCTGTTTGTTCCAAATTTTTGTTTGTTCTAGAGTATAACTGTTTGTCCTTGTGTTTTTGTCTGCTCTCTTTTCATCTTGAGTATGACTTGGTCAATGTCTATATAGCCTGAAAAAAATCTGGCTCGCCTTTGGTTTGTTGTGATCCCAAGCATGGAGTTGTTGACGTTATTACTCCTACTTGTTACTGTAAGGGAAGGGAGCATCTTGTCCTGTCTAATTAACTGAATTTCGACCTGTCTGAATACAGTATGTTAGTTTGGGCGAGCGTAGCATTTTGTGTTAATGGCACATCCCATGCACTGAAACCTAAAGATCAGCCAAATCTTATGTACTAGTACAAATTAACTGTGATGGCCATTACATTGACTTACCAGTACTTATTACATTGACTTCCCAATACTTATTTATGTAAACATGTTCTTTTTACTGCTACATTATGGTTGGAATGTCAATATATTTAAACTCACTGTTTATATTCTGGAATCATAAGCATCACTTGTATTCTGGTCTTAGACAGATTATTGTTTGAGCTATCTTCTCCGACTAGATAAGTGTACGGTCTATCCCATTATTTTCTTTTGTTACTTGGTCTATGAGCCACGATGGCATGACATATATTATTGTGTTGATTCCCTATGTGATGCAAAAGCTATGGTGTTTTGTTTTGAGTCTGTTGTAAATTGTAATTGATAATGATTTGTGTAAAATTAGTGTAGAACATATGTCTTGTTATCTTAAATCGTTCGTGCCGTGCTCAATGAACCATCTAAGATTGAACCATTTTCTGCATTCAACATCTAGAACCATTCTGGGAGTTTTGTTATTCACACAACAACTATGTGTTCTTATCTCTTGTGTTGTTTCTGTGAGCTAGTCTTTGTGGTTATTACTGTTACATGTTACATGTAGAGATGCTTCATGATTTAGTCCCTAGCTGCTTTCTATATATTTTTTATTTTGTTTCTAACTCTTTTGATTTATTGGTAGGTGCCTTCGTTCAGCCTGTACGAACATATCCAGAAATGGTGTTTCCTCTCACTTAAGAAGCTCCAGCCTGAAAGTGAAAGTGAAAATGTCAGGAGTATAGTTGTAGTAGTTATATGTTGTGATAGTATCACATGTAATGGTGAAATGAATTATGTAAAGATTGTGCTCTTAGCCAAAATTGGCATGTGGTTTGAAAATTTTCATTTCTTTGCTGTTCTGACTGAAATAATTGTGTGGAAATTGAAACCTGATTTGTCTTTAATTAGAATCTGACAAGTGGGACCTAATAGTATTTGGCATCTAAAATGGCATTTTCCAAATAATATTCATAGGGAAAAAACTAAAAATTAAGGAAATGGACTGTAAAAAGGCTGAGGCCCAATTGAGAAATAGATGCGACCCAAAAAATAAATGGTCTAAAAAAGGATCACTCCCTGGAAATAAAAAGGCTGCAATGTTGGGCTTGGCCCATGAAGTCAACCCAAAATTAATAGGAAAAATACATTAAAAAGGCTGAATTGTTGGGCTAGGCCCATGTAAAACGCCGAATTGGACCGGGCTGATTCTTGTGCCGCATCAGATTGCCATGTCGGATGCCTACGTGGCCTGGGGAGGCAGCTAGTGACCAAAAAAAATAGTAGGAATATTTTGGTCGTAAACGTCTACGACCTTCTCATAGAGAAGGTTGTTAATTTCAGTTTATGACCGCCAGCTTTTGACCATCTGTTTTTGGTCACAAAAAGGTCACAAATGGAAAATAATGACCATTCACTGACCAATAGTCTAGGTCACAAGTTGACATATTTCTTTTGGTGTAGCTTGGTGGTAGTGATTGAAGAACTCTGTCAATGACACTATCATCAGGAAGATTAACTCACGGCTGACTCAAGTGGTTATGGTACCCACACATTCTAAGTATGTGTTTACTGACAAAACTACTCTCCTCCATTTTGCAGCTATAGAACTTGTCAGAGCCTTCATATCTCTCAACTCGGGCATTTGCTTGAAATATTAACTTCAACTCCTGGAACATCTCATATGCTCCATGACGTTCAAAATATCTTTGAAGTCCCCATTCTAAGTCGTAAAGCATGACACACTGAACTATCGAGTAGTCATCAGCTTAGCTCTGCCAGACGTTCATAATGTCCGGAGTTGCTCCTGCAGCGGGTCTTGCACCTAGCAGTGCTTCCAGGACGTAATTCTTCTATGCAGCAATGAGGATAACCCTCAAGTTAGGGACCCAGTCCATGTAGTTGCTACCATCATCTATCAACTTATCTTTCTCTAGGAACTATTAAAATTCAAGGGAACGGTAGCACGGGCCATTAATCTACAACAACATAGACATGAAAAAACTATCAGTTACTAAGTTCATGATAAATTAAAGTTAAATTAATCATATTACTTAAGAACTCCCACTTAGATAGACATCCCTCTAGTCATCTAAATGATCACGTGATCCATATCAACTAAACCATGTCCGATCATCACGTGAGATGGAGTAGTTTTCAATGGTGAACATCTCTATGTTGATCATGTCTACTATATGATTCACGTTTGACCTTTCGGTCTCAGTGTTCCGAGGCCATATTTGCATATGCTAGGCTCGTCAAGTTTAACCCGAGTATTCTGTATGTGCAAAACTGGCTTGCACCTGTTGTATGTGAACGTAGAGCTTATCACACCCGATCATCATGTGGTGTCTCGGTACGATGAACTGTAGCAACGGTGCATACTCAGGGAGAGCACTTATACCTTGAAATTTAGTGAGGGATCATCTTATAATGTTGTTGCTGTACTAAGCAAAATAAGATGCACAAAGGATAAACATCACATGCAATCAAAATATGTGACATGATATGGCCATCATCATTCTGTGCCTTTGATCTCCATCTCCAAAGCACCGTCGTGATCACCATCGTCACCGGCTTGACACCTTGATCTCCATCGTAACATCGTTGTCGTCTCGACAACTATTGCTTCCACGACTATCGCTACCGCTCAGTGATAAAGTAAAGCAATTACATGATGATTGCATTTCATACAATAAAGCGACAACCATAAGGCTCCTGCCAGTTGCCGATAACTTCTACAAAACAAGATCATCTCATACAGCAATTTATATCTCATCACGTCTTGACCATATCACATCACAACATGCCCTGCAAAAATTAGTAAGACGTCCTCTACTTTGTTGTTGCAAGTTTTACGTGGCTTCTATGGGCTTCTAGCAAGAACCATTCTTACCTACGCATCAAAACCAAAACAATTTTTTGTCAGGTGTGTTGTTTTAACCTTCAACAAGGAGCGGCCGTAGTCAAACTCGATTCAACTAAAGTTGGAGAAACAGACATCCGCTAACCACTTGTGTGCGAAGCACGTCGGTAGATCCAGTATCACGAACGCAGTCATGTAATGTCGGTCCGGGCCGGTTCATCCAACAATACCGCCGAATCAAAGTAAGACGTTGGTGGTAAGCAGTATGACTATCATCGCCCACAACCCATTGTGTTCTAGTCGTGCATATACACTACAAGAAATATGTCAACTTGTGACCTTGACTATTGGTCACTGAAAGGTCATTGTTTTTCATTTGTGACCTTTTTGTGACCAAAAACAGAAGGTCAAAAGCTGGCGGTCGTAAACTGAAATTAACGACCTTCTCTGTGAGAAGGTCGTGGACGTTTACGACCAAAATATGTCTATTGTTTTGTTTTGGTCACTAGCAACCTCCCCAGGCCACGTAGGCATCCAGCGTGGCAAGCAGATGTGACACAAGATTCAGCCTGGTCCGATTCGGCGTTTTACATGGGCCGAGCCCATTAATTCAGCCCATTTATTATTTGGCCAAACCCAATAAATCAGCCTATTTTTTATTTGCTTTCCTGGTAATTTTGGTCAGCCACATGGGCCAAGCCCAACAATTCAGTCTTTTATTTTGCTACGACGTGGGTTTTGTGCTCTAGAGTTTCAGATTTTATTTTTTTCAAGAGAAGGGTCCACTAGTCTAATGGGTCCCAATTGTCAGGTTCTAATAAGTAGGTCCCAGTTGTTAGGATTATATTCCTCATATTTCAGCAATCCAATAAATAAATAACCAATATTTACACAACGCTTCAAACAGAGCACAACAAAATATCATGAAAACATAGTTCACATCATGAATATAATCAAACAGAGCCAAACTTGGCACATTACAGTCAAACATGGTTCACATCAGAACTAGTTCACATCAGGTAACAAAACTAAAAAATCAAAAAAAAACTAGCTATTGAAGTATAACTAGCTGCAATAAGCTAGAACTCTATGTTTCTCTGGACTTCTTCGTCCTGGAGCTCACGACGAAACATGAATGAAGGGCATCTGCAAGTTATCAAACAAAATTGTTAGGAACAAAATAAAAGGCAAATCTAAAAGCACATTAACTTGTAGGCAGTCGCTGTGCATAAATAAGAGTAAAACAAGCAAAATGTGGCAAAATCAGTGAATAGTAGTAACTATCAGCAGCGAGTAAAAACTACTCCAATCACATCAGGTTTACAATCCTATAAATGCGACATTTTTATCATTTTTATCTCCAAGCTTCTTCATCTTCTGTCACAGCAGTAGTAGCCCCGACGACATTTGATCCTGATCTAGATAAACTATTAGTGAAATACACTAGAAGTAAATAATAATCTTTCAAGAGACCAAATGCCCCAGTTCAGTAAACACTAAGCATGGCATAACAAAACTTCCAACAACTTGCATGCAACAGTTTAACCTGATGTTGTTCTACAATAGTAATCTATACATACCTGCGTGGTACATTGGTACAAATTTAGGTATAACACTCACCTAAAGAAAATTCCTATTCTACTACCACAACCATCCATTCAACTAACAATACTAGTAAGTGCATAGAGACTAACATCATAAGGCAGGAGACAATTATGAAAATTTTGGTAAGTTGGAGAAATTGTTTAATCAGTTTTGGTATACTTAGGTTATGAGCCAAAATAGACCAAGCAAAAAAAGCAGTAACTAGTGATGCATGAGCATGAATATGGTACAGAATTGAGCATATTAACTTTAAGATTAATTTGGGCCTTCCAACTTTACTGGTCATACATACATATATACAGAATTAAGCATGCATCATTGGTCTTAGTTGTATATGAGACTAGTTGGGTTGTGTATTCTAAGCTCCAAGCAGGTTACAAAAGAAACTGAAGATGAACCATATATAAGAGACTAAAAAATCAAATAGAAACCCAAAAATTAAATACAAGTATAACAAGAAGGATTACAACAGGTTCAATTCAATCAATTTCCAAAGCATTGAATCAGTAGCATAAGCATGCAGCAACAACATAAGCATTTAATCAACAGCAGCGTCAGCATAAGCATTAAATCAGCAGCAGCAACACAAGCAGCACCACCACCAGCACAAGTGCACACCTATTCAAGCTAGTAGCAGCCTAGCAGGCTAGCAGTAGAAGCATTCAAACAACTAGAGAAGCACAGTACAGCAGCAAAAGCACTGAAAGAGCAGCAGGCTTGAACTGTCACATGTCATATCTTATAAACTTAGGCAAGTGTTCTCAGGTTATGCTTTACATCACGCACTAACTTGGGTAATTAACATCAAACAATACATATCAGTACAAGGCTAGGCAAGATAATAAAGACTTGGGAAAACATAGTAGAGTTAGAAAAAACGATACGTGCCCTTAAAGAGAGGGCAATGTCAAGTGCGTCTACAGACATAGGAATTAGCCGCACCCACGACCCCTAGACACTCTCACAACTGAAGAGGAGGTGCCTTGCATATGGTCTCCTTCGAGTCTGTGAGAGAAAGAACGAGGTGAAGGTCAGTACACATCAAGGATGCTACTGTTCTGGGTCAAGCTAAGTCGAGGGCATAAGAGATTTTAGTCAACAAAAATTAACATGTGAATATCTTGCACAAACTATCATCATTTATAAAAAATACAAAACAAATATGCAAACACCTATAGCTCATACTTATATTATATCAGGCAATAGCATTTAGCATATTCCAATATGTACTCAACATATTCCAATAAGACAGAAATGCACACACATGGATTCGCAATTAGACTGCCTATCTCTCACTCATTTGCAAGAAACGTTCTCTCCCCTCTCTCTACTGATGACCATCAACACAATTCTGTAGAGTTGTAAACTAATTTTTCAGAGAATAGACAGTCAATTTGTGTGCTGATTGGACCTAGTTTTAAAGAAATAAAAAGGATTGGCAGCATAGGGAGAGGGAGATGGAGATGGACGTGCTACCTGCTGTTCGGTGTTGCGTCGTGGTGGCCTGCTTGAGCTCCTCCTCCTAATGCTGCTAACTAACCTGCGGGACAAACAAGGCCATAGGTGAGCTGCAGCACAGGCATTTCTTGATGATTTAGTGAGTTCATGGCCACCTACAGAAATATTAGAGGGACATGATAAGGAGCTGTAAAATACAAAGAGTCGCCTAGACCTATACCGAATAGTAATGCATATATTCAGGAATCTGAAGTTCACCAGTTGTTCCAAAAAACAAGGAAAAAATACTTGTTGATGTTTCAAGTGTAGCAGAATATATGCAAGTCCCAAGCATCCAGATGACTACTGTAGTCGATTGATAGCAGTAAATGTATACAACACCAAACACTGCTTGACAATTGAGGTAATTAAACATTAAAGAAATTATTACATATGCTTTTCTTCATCCAGCGTGATAACATGTTACTGCTATGCTATTGTGATTAAAAGAGTACGATTTCATCAAGCCTATGTCATGCATAACAGGAACATATTATAAAATACAGAATAGTAGTTCAGTGCCTTCAAGTGTTGAATGACTAATGGTACAATAATAATCACAATAAACTATCTACATGTGTGGCTAGTTGCAAGGTGTCTATCATCATACACATCATCATCACAGTAGGAGTAATCTAGTGTAGACACATACCATGAGAGGATTGTTCTTTCCATTGCTGCTATTGCTGCTAATAGACACCTCGCTGCTGCTGTCGTTGTGTCCGCGAGCATCAGGCACCTTGCAACATTATGACAACAACATTGGCTTGGACTTGTCAAAAATACAGAGGGAGAGGGACCTTCTCCATGGTTGAGTCCATGGGCATCAGGCAATGGAATGTAAGAAGATGAAATCGAGAGGGGGGTCGAACCTTGCTGTTGCTGCCGTTATGCCCTTGACGCTGGAGCTGGCTCCGTGGACAGCTGCTGGAGCTGGAGTTTGCAGGGGCCTGGTCAGCGAGACATCTCCTCGTCGATGAACCGCATCAGATCCGCGCGGAGGAAGGTGGCAGTGATCGTGGAGGAGCCGTCACTGGAGCCCGCGAGGTCGATGAGCTGCCCGGCGTAGACCCGTCGATGTCAAGTGAGGTTCGTGTCCCCCGCCAGCGTCGTTCGCCGACACCATCGCCGGAGTAGTGGTGCGGATCTGACCTCTCGGACGCCATCGCCTATAGGTTGGAGGCGAGGCTAGGGGGGGCGCAGGAAGAGGCGCGGTAGCGACGGGATCCTCCCGGACAAGGGAGATATGGTGGGCGTGGTGCGGCGGCAGCAGAGGGGAGCACGGCGACCGGTGGGTGCGGAGGTGGCGGGTGGGGGACTCGCGGGAGAGGAGGAGAAGTGATAGAGTGAGGAAGCGACGAGTGGATGGGGAGGGAGGTGGCGGCGCCGATCTTCATGGACAGGAGCTGCGTGTGTGCGGCGAGCGCGGGGCGCGGGGCGGCGAAGCGAGAGCCGAGGTTGGAGAGGAAGGAGCAGGCGACAGCGAGGGGGTGGGAGGGGGAGGGGCAGAACATGCGGCGGCGACGACGATCTAAATCGGGGGAGAGGATGAGAGGGGATCGACGGGAGTTAGGGTTTGGGGTTGTTGGGCTATGGGTGGGGTTCTTTTCTCCTTCTTTTTCCTTGTAGATAAATGGGATGGATGGATGGGTTTGGGATAGAGAGATGGATGGATGGATGGGCACCATGTCATCGATCTATGGGAATGCTTTTGATTGGTTCGGAAAACCAGTGATTTAAAAGAGTTTCCAAGTATTAAAACTAGAGAGATTTTGTGAAGTAGCTATCAAAAATATTTTGCAAAAGGGTACCACACAAGTTTTTTGTAGGCATTTCTGATCTTTCTCGCTATTTTTAATCATTTTTTGAGTGGCAAAAATGTTTTTTTGTGAAGGCCCTACCATATATTTGTTGCAAAATGGCACTAAATCATTTTTCTAAAATATTAGTCCATATTTAATGTATAATTGACCAAACGGTTGGGTGTCAAAAGCTTTTATCCACCTCTGGTGAAAAAGACAAATTTCCGTCGATTCAGTAGGAAGCGGGTCAAATTTGAACTGCAGCTACCTCATAGTTTGCTTTTTATTTTTTTCCAAAAATCATTTACAGGTAAAGGAGTATCTATTTAATCACAGAAACACCAAAAAAATTCCAATATTCAACCACTAGCTAGGAACGATCAAGCCTGCCGTTTTGACCGCATTTTGAAACGGGCATAAAAAATTCAAAAAAAGCAAAAAATTGGGAAACCTTCGAATTGTGTCATTATATGTTACCTAGTTTCCAGGAAAAATAATAAACTTGTAATATGGCAATTATTTTAAAAAAAGTGTTCTCAGAAATAAGCTATCACGTGTGAAGATTCAGGCTTTTCAAGCCAAATGATCAATCTTATGGCCACATTCATGGCATAGTTTGTTCAAATGATCTCATATTGTGCACAAGGGTGCATCTTGAAATTCCAAACAATGTTGTCTAAGGGAGTTTTCATTTTCTTTGCACGGAAAATTCATTTTCCATTTTCCGAGTGCCCGAAATGAGTTTTTTTGTGAAGGACCTACCATATATTTGTTGCAAAATTGGACCAAATCAATTTTCTAAAATACTAGGCCATATTTAATGCACATTTGACCAAGTGGTTGGGTGTCAAAAAATTTTATACACCTCTAGTGAAAAAGACAAATTCTTGCCGATTCAGTAGGAAGCGGGTCAAATTTGAACTGGAGCTGCCCCATAGTTTGCTCTTTATTTTTTCCAAAAATCATTTCTAGGTACATAAGTATCTATTTAATCACAGAAACACCAAAAAAATTCCAATATTCAACCACTAGCTAGGAACGGTCAAGCCCGCCGTTTTGACCGCATTTTGAAACGGGCATAAAAAATTCAAAAAAAATCAAAAAATTGGGAAACCTTCGAATTGTGTCATTATATGTTACCTAGTTTCCAGGAAAAATAATAAACTTGTAATACGGCAATTTTAAAAAAGTGTTCTTAGAAATGAGCTATCACGCGTGAAGATTCAGGGTTTTCAAGCCAAATGATCAATCTTATGGCCACATTCATGGCATAGTTTGTTCAAATGATCTCATATTGTGCACAAGGGTGCATCTTGGAATTCCAAACAATGTTGCCTAAGGGAGTTTTCATTTTCTTTGCACGGAAAATTCATTTTCCATTTTTTGAGTGCCCGAAATGAGTTTTTTTGTGAAGGACCTGCCATATATTTGTTGCAAAATTGGACCAAATCAATTTTATAAAATACTAGGCCATATTTAATGCACAATGGACCAAATGGTCGGGTGTCAAAAATTTATATCCATATCTGGTGAAAAAGACAAATTCCCGCCGATTCAGTAGGAAGCGCGTCAAATTTGAACTGGAGCTGCCTCACAGTTTGCTCTTTATATTTTCCAAAAATCATTTCTAGGTACATAAGTATCTATTTAATCAGAGAAACATCAAAAGTTTTGCAAGATTCAACCACTAGCTAGGAACGGTCATTCCCGCCGTTTTGACCGCATTTTGAAACGGGCATAAAAAATTCAAAAAAATCAAAAAAATTGGGAAATCTTCGCATTGTGTCATTATATGTGGCCAGGTTCCCAGGAAAAATAACAAACTTTTAATACGGCAATTATTTTTAAAAAATGTTTTCAGAAACGAGCTATCACCTGTGGAGATCAATGGCTTTCAAGCCAAATGATCAATCTTATGGCCACATTCATGGAAAAATTTGTTCAAATGATCTCATATTATGCACAAGGGTGCATCTTGGAATTCCAAACAATGTTGCCTAAGGGAGTTTTCATTTTCTTTGCACGGAAAATTCATTTTCCATTTTTCGAGTGCCCGAAATGAGTTTTTTTGTGAAGTACCTGCCATATATTTGTTGCAAAATTGGACCAAATCAATTTTCTAAAATACTAGGCCATATTTAATGCACAATTGACCAAATGGTCGGGTGTCAAAAATTTATATCCACCTCTGGTGAAAAAGACAAATTCCCGCCGATTTAGTAGGAAGCGGGTCAAATTTGAACTGCAGCTACCTCATAGTTTGCTATTTATTTTTTCCAAAAATCATTTCTAGTTACATAAGTACCTATTTAATCATAAATACATGGTTTGCTAGCGAAACGTCGAGGTTTGGGCGGTGGCCGAGGGCCCCAACTCTAGAGCGCGTAAACTCACATGCCCGCCGCGTGGTCACCGCGTGACCATGGCGTTGCCATGTGTTCTGGGCGGCCTAGGCATGTCTAGTTGGTTGGGCACTCCCCAGGTAGGTGCTAGGAAGAAAATTACAACATAAGATTCTCACGAGGAGACCGATCGATGTTCAAACATGAATCAGCAGCCAAATGTTTGATTAGCGGTACGGGAAATGTACATGGCTAATGGGCGTGAGTTTTGGCTGAGGATGATCAATTACTAAGAAGACCGTCTTCAAAAAAATTCAGCTCAAAAGGAGGAGCCTATGTGGTACTTGCTTTGCAAAGTACCACACTAGACATAAATACGAATGTTAAAGCTGGGCTCAAAATAATGAATGGATTGAGCTCGCATTTGGTGGAGGATGGTTATTTGGGCATAGGAAAGCATTGTAGAAAATGGATAGTATTTTGACATGCCAAAGTGGTACTTCCTTCACGAAGTGCTGCTCTGAACAGAATAGGAAAATGAATATTGTTGAAATATTTTTGAACTAGGCAAGGAAGGTTTTTGACATATTTGATGAAGATATGATCCAAACAATTTATGAGAAGTTTTTGGGAATTTTTGGAATAAAGTAAATATAGGTTGCTTCACAACCTAGGGCAAAAACTGCCACATGAACATGACACATAAGCAAAACTGATGAGGTGGCACCTAGTCATAGCAACCCACCAGAATTTACAAGGTTATGACCATCTATATTGGTCGTTAACAACTAGAAATAAGGCGGCGGACTAGCGCTGTCTGCTTTATGACCATTTTGGTGTAAGGAAATTACGACCTTTCTGACCAAAATGGTCGCAATGATTTAGGGTTTGGAGCCCCCCGGACAGCTTTTGACCAATTGGTCTCAAATGGTCATAGATCTATGACCAATTCTTTCAGGGTCACTGACAGAAGGTCACTAGTTGACATATTTCTCGTAGTGATATCATATACGCATAGACCTGGCTCGGATGCCACTGTTGGGGAACGTAGTAATTCAAAAAATTCCTACAATCACGCAAGATCTATCTTGGAGAAGCATAACAATGAGACGGGAGAGTGTGTCCACGTACCCTCGTAGACCGAAAGCAGAAGCGTTATGTAACACGGTTGATGTAGTCGAATGTCTTCACGATCCAACCGATCCAAGTACCGAACATACGGCACCTCCTTGTTCAGCACACATTCAGAACGATGACGTCCCTCGAGCTCTTGATCTAGTAGAGGGTCGAGGGAGAGTTCTGTCAGCACGACGGTGTGGCGATGGAGTTGGTGATGTGATCCACGCAAGGCTTTGCCTAAGCACTACGACAATATGACCGAGGAGGTAAACTGTGGAGGGGGGCACCGCACACGGCTGAGGAACAATTGATGTGCCTTTGGGGTGTCCCCTGCCCCCGTATATAAAGCAGCAGGTGAGGAGGCGGCCGACCTAGGGGGCGCGCCAAAGGGGGGAGTCCAACTAGGACTCCCAATCCTAGTTGGACTCCCTTTCCTTTTCCAGAGGGGGAGAGGGAAGGGGGAGGAAGAGGAGAAGGAAAGGGGGGGCACGCCCCCTCCCTAGTCTAATTCAGACTCCCTACAGGGAGGGGGCGCGGCTACCCCTTGTGGGCTGCCTCCCCTCTCCCCTATGGCCCATGTAGGCCCAATATTCCCCCGAGGGGTTCCGGTAACCCCTTGGTACTCTGGAAAAATCCCCGAATCACTCGAAACCATTCCGATGTCCGAATACAACCTTTCAATATATGAATCTTTATCTCTCAACCATTCCGAGACACCTCGTCATGTCCGTGATCTCATCCGGGACTCCGAAGAAACTTCGGTCACCAAAACACATAACTCATAATACAAATCGTCATCTAACGTTAAGCGTGCGGACCCTACGGGTTCGAGAACTATGTAGACATGACCGAGACACATCTCCAATCAATAATAAATAGCGGAACCTGGATGCTCATATTCTGTCCTACATATTCTACGAAGATCTTTATCGGTCAAACCGCATAACAACATATGTTATTCCCTTTGTCATAGGTATGTTACTTTCCCGAGATTCGATCGTCGGTATCATCATACCTAGTTCAATCTCGTTACCGGCAAGTCTCTCTGCTCATTCCATAATGCATCATCCCGCAACTAACTCATTAGTCAAATTGCTTGCAAGGCTTTATTGTGATCTGCATTACCAAGAGGGCCCGGAGATACCTCTCCGATACACGGAGTGACAAATCCTAATCTCGATCTATGCCAACTCAACAAATACCTTTGGAGACACATGTAGACCATCTTTGTAACCACCCAGTTACGTTGTGATGTTTGATAGCACACAAGGTGTTCCTCCGGTAATTGGGAGTTGCATAATCTCATAGTCAGAGGAATATGTATAAGTCATGAAAAAAACAATAGCAATAAAACTAGACGATCATAATGCTAAGCTAACAGATGGGTCTGTCCATCACACCATTCTCTAATGATGTGATTCCGTTCATCAAATGACAACACATGTCTATGTTCAGGAAACTTAACCGTCTTTGATTAACGAGTTAGTCAAGTAGAGGCATACTAGGGACACTCTGTTTGTCTATGTATTCACACATGTACTAAGTTTCCGGTTAATACAATTCTCGCATGAATAATAAGCATTTATCATGATATAAGGAAATATAAACAATCAACTTTATTATTGCCTCCAGGGCATATTTCCTTCAGTAACATCGTCATCGAATGTTAAGCGTGCGTACCCTACGGGTTCGAGAACTATGTAGACATGACCGAGACACCTCTCCGGTCAATAACCAATGGCAGAACCTGGATGCTCATATCTGTTCCCACATATTCTACAAATAACTTTATCGGTCATACTGTAATGAGAACATATGTTATTCCCTTTGTCATCGGTATGTTACTTGCCCAAGATTCGATCATCGGTATCTTCATACCTAGTTCAATCCCGTTACCGGCAAGTCTCTTTATTCGTTCTGTTATGCATCATCCCGCAACTAACTCATTAGTCACATTGCTTTCAAGGCTTATCATGATGTGCATTACCGAGAGGGCCCAGAGATACCTCTCCAATATTCGGAGTGACAAATCCTAATCTCGATCTATGCCAACCCAACAAACACCTTCAGAGATACCTGTAGAGCATCTTTATGATCACCCAGTTACGTTGTGATGTTTGATAGCACACAAGGTATTCCTCCGGTATCCTGGAGTTGCATAATCTCATAGTCGAAGGAATATGTATTTGACATGAAGAAAGCAATAGCAATAAAACTTAACGATCATTATGCTAAGCTAACGGATGGGTCTTGTCCATCACATCATTCTCCTAATGATGTGATCCCGTTCATCAAATGACAACACATGTCATGGTTAGGAAACTTAACCATCTTTGTTTAACGAGCTAGTCTAGTAGAGGTTTACTAGGGACACTAAGTTTTGTCTATGTATCCAAACATGTATCGAGTTTCCGGTTAATACAATTCTAGCATGAATAATAAACATTTATCACGATATAAGGAAATCTAAATAACTACTTTATTATTGCATGTAGGGCATATTTCCTTCAATATCTTTGTGCGTGGTGCCGAAGAAGCGCTTCAAGGTCCGTGGCTCCTCTGGATTGAACTCCCACATGCGGGAGGCCCGGAGTTGGCAAGGAAGAATACGGCGGAAGAGCATCACCTGAATCACGTTTGTGAGTCAAGTGTTCGAACCCAACACGTTGGAGATCCATTTCTGCAGCATCTGCACCTTCGGTTGGGACCCTTAATCAAGACCCTTTGCAGTCCATGAGGTAAGTCTTGTGGGGGGTCCGGATCTGAAATCAGGCATGGCCGCCCAGTTGGTGTCGCGGGGTTCGGTGATGTAGAACCACTCCTGCTGCCACACCTTGACCGTCTCCACGAAAACCCCGTTGGGCTAGATGGCATTGGGAAGCTTGCTCACCATGGCCCTGCCGCAGTCCGCATGTTGTCCATCGACCACCTTCAGCTTCAGATTGAAGACCTTGAGCCATAGGCCGAAGTGTGGGGGATGCGGAGAAGAGCCTCACACACGACAATGAATGCCGATATGTGGAGGAAATAATTTGGGGATAGATCATGAAAATCTAGCCCGTAATAGAACATGAGGCCTCGGACGAATGGGTGGAGGGGAAACCCTAGCCCTCGAAGGAAATGAGGAATGAACACGACTCTTTCGCTAGCCTCCGGAGTGGGAATAACCTGATCTTTTCTAGGGAGCCTGTGTGCGATATTCACGGACAAATAGCCCACGCTCCGGAGCTCCTTGATGTCCTTCCTGGTGACGGAGGAGGTCCCCCACTTTCCCTTGGAGCCGCATCCGGCCATGGCTGGGGAGGGTTGTAGTGGGGGGAAAGATTGGAGTTTTTTGGGCACTGGAGCTTGAAGATGGAAAGACGGAGGCTAGAGGAAGGCGTGGGGAAAAAATAAGGGATTTTTACCCTCTTATAGGCAGCAGAACTACCAGACGACCCCCTCAAGCCGTAAACCTCGCATGTTCCCAACGAGATCGTGCCTTAAGGCATGGTTGGGTTACCCAAACTATATTGATGAGAATCACGTAATGGACGGGCACGATCCCTGTTTTGATGCTTTGCCTTCATGTCTAAGGGTTGTATTGATTGTGCAGAGCCGGACAAATTTTCTTTATATAGGAAGCTGACTTAAAATATTCAGGAGGAGGAACCCGCCCTGCAATGCCGAAGATAATCAGCGTGTTGAACATCGTCATCGAAGACTGGTTCAGGGGCTACTGAGGGAGTCCTGGATTAGGGGGTCCTCGGGTGTCCGGACTATTCAATGTGAGCCGTGTTGGGGAACACAATATTTCAAAAAATTTGCCTACGATCACGCAAGATCTATCTAGGAGATGCATAGCAACGAGAGGGGAGAGTGCGTCTACGTACCCTCGTAGACCGAAAGCGGAAGAGTTTAATAATGCGGTTGATGTAGTCGAACATCTTCGCGATCCAACCGATCCAAGTACCGAACGCACGTCACCTCCGCGATCAACACATGTTTAGCTCAATGATGTCCCTTGATCTCTTGATCTAGTTGAGGCTGAGGGAGAGTTCCGTCAGCATGATGGCGTGGTGACGGTGATGATGTAGTTACCGACGCAGGGCTTCACCTAAGCACTACAACGATAAGACCGAGGTGTGTAACTGTGGAGGGGGGCACCACACACGGCTAAAAGATCAACTTGTGTGTTCTAGGGTGCCCCCTCCCCACGTATATAAAGGAGGGATGAGCGGAGGGCCGGCCGGCCCCTAGGGCGCGCCCAAGAGGGGAGTCCTACTAGGACTCCTAGTCCTAGTAAGATTCCACAAAAAGGGAGAGAGGGGAAGGAAGGAGAGGGAGATGGAGTAGGAAAGGGGGGCGCCGCCCCCTTCCCTTGTCCAATTCGGACTACAAGGGGGGCTGCCCTGGCTGCCCTCCTCTCTCTCCAATAAGGCCCATGGTGGCCCATTAGTTCCTCGGGGGCGGGGGGGGGGGGGGTCCGGTAACCCCTCCGACACTCCATTTTTTTACCCGAAACTATCTGGGACACTTTCGGTGTCCGAATAACATGTTCCAATATATCAATCTTTATGTCTCGATCATTTCGAGACTCCTCGTCATGTCCATGATCTCATCCGGGACTCCAAACAAACTTCGGTACATCAAATCACATAACTCATAATACAAATCGTCATCAAACGTTAAGCGTGCGGACCCTACGGGTTCGAGAACTATGTAGACATGACCAAGACACATCCCCGATCAATAACCAATAGCGGAACCTGGATGCTCATATTGACTCCTACATATTCTACGAAGATCTTTATCGGTCAAACCGCATAACAACATACGTTGTTCCCTTTGTCATCGGTATGTTACTTGCCCGAGATTCGATCGTCGGTATCATCATACCTAGTTCAATCTCGTCACCGGAAAGTATCTTTACTCGTTCTGTAATGCATCATCCCGTGGCTATAGACACATTGCTTGCAACGCTCATAGTGATGTGCATTACCGAGAGGGCCCAGAGATACCTCTCCGATACACGGAGTGACAAATCCTAATCTCGATCTATTCCAACTCAACAAACACCATCGGATACACCTGCTACCTCTTGAGCACTGTGTTGGTTTTCCCTTGAAGAGGAAAGGGTGATGCAGCAAAGTAGCGTAAGTATTTCCCTCAGTTTTTGAGAACCAAGGTATCAATCCAGTAGGAGATCATGCTCAAGTCCCACGCACCTACACAAACAAATAAGAACCTCGCAACCAACGCGATAAAGGGGTTGTCAAGCCCTTCACAGTCACATACGAGAGTGAGATCTGATAGATAAGATAAGATAATATTTTTGGTATTTTTATGATAAAGAGAAATAAAGATGCAAAGTAAAATAAACGACAAAGAAAATAACTAACTGTTGGAAGATTAATATGATGGAAGATAGACCCGGGGGCCATAGGTTTCACTAGTGGATTCTCTCAAGAGCATAAGTATTACGGTGGGTGAACGAATTATTGTCGAGCAATTGATAGAATTGAGCATAGTTATGAGAATATCTAGGTATGATCATGTATATAGACATCACGTCTGCGACAAGTAGACCGAAACGATTCTGCATCTACTACTATTACTCCACACATCGACCGTTATCCAGCATGCATCTAGAGTATTAAGTTCATAAGAACAGAGTAATGCTTTAAGGAAGATGACATGATCTAGAGGGATAAACTCATGCAATATGATATAAACCCCATATTTTTATCCTCGATGGCAACAATACAATACGTGTCGTTTCCCTTTCTGTCACTGGGATCGAGCACCGCAAGATTGAACCCAAAGCTAAGCACTTCTCCCATTGCAAGAAAGATCAATCTAGTAGGCCAAACCAAACTGATAATTCGAAGAGACTTGCAAAGATAAACCAATGATACATAAAAGAATTCAGAGGAGATTCAAATATTGTTCATAGATAATCCGGATCATAAACCCACAATTCATCGGATCTCGACAAACACACCGCAAAATAAGATTACATCGAATAGATCTCCAAGAAGATCGAGGAGAACTTTGTATTGAGATCCAAAGAGAGAGAAGAAGCCATCTAGCTAATAACTATGGACCCGTAGGTCTGAAGTAAACTACTCACACATCACCGGAGAGGCCATGGAGTTGATGTAGAGGCCCTCCGTGATCAATGCCCCCTCCGGTGGAGCTCCGGAAAAGGCCCCAAGATGGGATCTCTCGGGTACAGAAGGTTGCGACGGTGGGATTAGGTTTTTGTGGTGCTCCTAGATGTTTGGGGGTACGTGGATATATATAGGAGGAAGAAGTACATTGGTGGAGCAACGAGGGGCCCACGGGGGTGGAGGGCGCGCCCAGGGGGGTAGGCGCGCCCCCTACCTCGTGGCTTCCTCCGTTGTTTCTTGACGCCCACTCCAAGTCTCCTGGATCAAGTTTGTTGAGAAAATCACGTTCCCGAAGGTTTCATTCCGTTTGGACTCCGTTTGATATTCCTTTTCGGCAAAACCCTAAAATAGGCAAAAAAACAACAATTTGGGCTGGGCCTCCGGTTAGTAGGTTAGTCCCAAAAATGATATAAAAGTGTAAAATAAAGCCCATTAACATCCAAAATAGATAATATAATAGCATGCAGCAATCAAATTATAGATACGTTGGAGACGTATCAAGCATCCCCAAGCTTAATTCCTGCTCGTCCTCGAGTAGGTAAATGATAAAAGAAGAATTGTTGATGTGGAATGCTTTCTAACATATTTCTTAATGTATTTTTTCTTTATTGTGGCATGAATGTTCAGATCCGAAAGATTCAAGATAAAAGTTTAATATTGACATAAAAATAATAATACTTCAAGCATACTAACTAAGCAATCATGTCTTCTCAAAATAACATGGCCAAAGAAATTTATCCCTACAAAATCATATAGTCTGGTTATGCTCTATCTTCACCACACAAAATATTTAAATCATGCACAACCCCGATGACAAGCCAAGCAATTGTTTCATACTTTTGATGTTCTCAAACTTTTTCCATCTTCACGCAATATATGAGCCTGAGCCATGTATATAGCACTATGGTGGAATAGAATGGTGGTTGTGGAGAAGACAAAAAGGAGAAGATAGTCTCACATCAACTAGGCGTATCAACGGGCTATGGAGATGCCCATCAATAGATATCAATGTGAGTGAGTAGAGATTGCCATGCAACGGATGCACTAGAGCTATAAGTATATGAAAGCTCAACAAAAGAAACTAAATGGGTGTGCATCCAACTTGCTTGCTCACGAAGACCTAGGGCATTTTGAGGAAGCTCATCAATGGAATATACAAGCCAAGTTCTATAATGAAAAATTCCCACTAGTATATGAAATTGATATCATAGGAGACTCTCTATATGAAGAACATGGTGCTACTTTGAAGCACAAGTGTGGAAAAAGGATAGTAGCATTGTCCCTTCTCTCTTTTTCTCTCATTTTTTATTTGGGCCTTCTCTTTTTATTTTTGGCCTCTTTTCTCTTTTTTTCGTCTGGAGTCTCATCCCGACTTGTGGGGGAATCATAGTCTCCATCACCCTTTCCTCACTTGGGACAATGCTATAATACTGATGATCATCACACTTTATTTACTTACAACTCAATACTTAGAACAAAATATGACTCTATGTGAATGCCTTTGGCGGTGTACCGGGATGTGCAACGATGCATGAGTGACATGTATGAAGAATTATGAATGGTGTCTTTGCCACAAATATGATGTCAACTACATGATCATGCAAGCAATATGACAATGATGAAGCGTGTCATAATAACGGAACGGTGGAAAGTTGCATGGTCAAAATGGCTATGGAAATGCCATAATAGGTAGGTATGGTGGCTGTTTTGAGGAAGGTATATGGTGGGTGTATGATACCGGCGAAAGTTGCGTGATATTAGAGAGGCTAGCAATGGTGGAAGGGTGAGAGTGCGTATAATCCATGGACTCAACATTAGTCATAAAGAACTCACATACTTATTGCAAAAATCTACAAGTTATCAAAGCAAAGTATTATGCGCATGCTCCTAGGGGGGTAGATTGGTAGGAAAACACCATCGCTCATCCCCGACCGCCACTCATAAGGAAGATAATCAATAAATAATTCATGCTCCGACTTCAGCACATAACGGTTCACCATACGTGCAAGCTATGGGAATCACAAACTTTAACACAAGTATTTCTCAAATTCACAACTACTCAACTAGCATGACGCTAATATCACCATCTCCATATCTCAAAACAATTATCAAGTATCAAACTTCTCATAGTATTCAATGCACTTGTATGAAAGTTTTTCTATTATAGCAAATTTCCATGTAGTTCTAAAGGACTCTCAAAATAATATAAGTGAAGCATGAGAGAACAATAGTTTCTATAAAACAAAACCACCACCGTGCTCTAAAAGATATAAGTGAAGCACTAGAGCAAAAACTATATAGCTCAAAAGATATAAGTGAAGCACATAGAGTATTCTAATACATTTCAAATCATGTGAGTCTCTCTCAAAAGGTGTGTACAGCAAGGATGATTGTGGTAAACTAAAAAGCAAAGACTCAAATCATACAAGACGCTCCAAGCAAAACACATATCATGTGGTGAATAAAAATATAGCTCCAAGTAAAGTTACCAGAAATTCTATATCATTTCAAGTATCCTTTTATGCTATCCAGAAATTCTATATCATTTCCAATCAACTACATGTCATCCACATATGGTATTAGAAATGCTACAGAGCTCCCACTCACTTTCTTGTAAATAGAGGCTTCTCCAAAAGTCTGTATAAAACCATATGCTTTGATCACACAATCAAAGCGTATATTCCAACTTCGAGAGGCTTGCACCAGTCCATAAATGGATCGCTGGAGCTTGCACACTTTGTTAGCACCTTTTGGATCGACAAAACCTTCTGGTTGCATCATATACAACTCTTCTTTAAGATATCCATTAAGGAATGCAGTTTTGACATCCATTTGCCAAGTTTTATAATCATAAAATGCGGCAATTGCTAACATGATTCGGACAGACTTAAGTATCGCTACGGGTGAGAAGGTCCCATCGTAGTCACCTCCTTGAACTTGTCGAAAACCTTTCGCAACAAGTCGAGCTTTGTAGACAGTAACATTACCGTCAGCGTCAGTCTTCTTCTTGAAGATCCAATTATTCTCTATTGCTTGCCGATCATCGGGCAAGTCAACCAAAGCCCACACTTTGTTCTCATACATGGATCCCATATCAGATTTAATGGCTTCAAGCCATTTCGTGGAATTTGGGCTCATCATCGCTTCCTCATAGTTTGTAGGTTCGTCATGGTCAAGTAACATGACCTCCAGAACAGGATTGTCGTACCACTCTGGCGCGGATCTTACTCTGGTTGACCTACGAGCTTCGGTTGTAACTTGATCGGAAGTTTCATGATCATCATCATTAGCTTCCTCACTAATTCGTGTATGAATCACTGGAACTGATTTCTGTGATGAACTACTTTCCAATAAGGGAGAAGGTGCAGTTACCTCATCAAGTTCTACTTTCCTCCCGCTATCTTTTTTCGAGAGAAACTCCTTCTCTAGAAAGGATCCATTCTTGGCAACGAATATCTTGCCTTCAGATCTGTGATAGAAGGTGTAGCCAACAGTTTCCATTGGGTATCCTATGAAGACACATTTCTCTGATTTGGGTTTGAGCTTATCAGGTTGAAGCTTTTCCACATAAGCATCGCAGCCCCAAACTTTAAGAAACGACAACTTGGGTTTCTTGCCAAACCACAGTTCATATGGTGTCGTCTCAACGGATTTCGATGGTGCCCTATTTAACATGAATGTAGCCGTCTCTAAAGCATAACCCCAAAATGATAGCGGTAAATCAGTAAGAGACATCATAGATTACACCATATCTAATAAAGTGTGGTTACAACGTTCGGACACGCCATTATGCTGTGGTATTCCTGGTGGCGTGAGTTGCGAAATTATTCCGCATTGTTTCAAATGAAGACCAAAGTCATAACTCAAATATTCACCTCCACGATCAGATCGTAGAAATTTTATTTTCTTGTTACGATGATTTTCCACTTCACTCTGAAATTCTTTGAACTTTTCAAATGTTTCAGACTTATGTTTCATTAAGTAGATATACCCATATCTGCTCAAATCATCTGTGAATGTCAGAAAATGATGATACCCGCCACGAGTATCAACACTCATCTGACCACATACATCAGTATGTATTATTTCCAATAAGTCTGTTGCTCGCTCCATTGTTCCCGAGAACGGAGTCTTGGTCATCTCGCCCATGAGGCATGGTTCGCAAGCATCAAGTGATTCATATTCAAGTGATTCCAAAAGCCCATCAGCATGGAGTTTCTTCATGCGGTTTACATCAATATGACCTAAACGGCAATGCCACAAATAAGTTACACTATCATTATTAAACTTATATCTTTTGGCTTCAATACTATGGATATGTGTATCACTACTATCGAGATTCAATAAAAATAGACCACTCATCAAGGGTGCATGACCATAAAAGATATTACTCATATAAATAGAACAACCATTATTCTCAGATTTAAATGAATAACCGCCTCGCATCAAACAAGATCCAGATATAATGTTCATGCTTAACGCTGGCACCAAATAACAATTATTCAGGTCTAATACTAATCCCGAAGGTAGATGTAGAGGTAGTGTGCCGACGGCGATCACCTCGACTTTGGAACCATTTCCCACGCGCGTCGTCACCTCGTCCTTAGCCAATCTTCGTTTAATCTGTAGCCCCTGTTTCGAGTTGCAAATATGAGTAACAGAACCGGTATCAAATACCCATGCGCTACTACGAGCATTAGTAAGGTACACATCAATAACATCTATATCAAGTATACCTTTCACTTTGCCATCCTTCTTATCCACCAAATACTTGGGGCAGTTCCGCTTCCAGTGACCAGTCCCTTTGCAGTAGAAGCACTCAGTCTCATGCTTAGGTCCAGACTTGAATTTCCCCTTCTTCCCTTTGCCCTTCGTCTTGAAACTAGTGGTCTTGTTGACCATCAACACTTGATGCTCCTTCTTGATTTCTACCTCCGCAGCCTTTAGCATTGCGAAGAGCTCGGGAATTGTCTTATGCATCCCTTGTATATTATAGTTCATCACGAAGCTTTTGTAGCTTGGTGGCAGTGATTGAAGAACTCTGTCAATGACACTATCATCAGGAAGATTAACTCACAGTTGAGTCAAGTGGTTGTGGTACCCAGACATTCTGAGTATATGTTCACTGACAGAACTATTCTCCTCCATCTTGCAGCTATAGAACTTATTGAAGACTTCCTATCTCTCAATTCGGGCATTTGCTTGAAATATTAACTTCAACTCCTGGAACATCTCATATGCTCCATGACGTTCAAAACGTCGTTGAAGTCCCAATTCTAAGCCGTAAAGCATGGCACACTGAACTATCGAGTAGTCATCAGCTTTGCTCTACCAGACGTTCATAACATTTGGTGTTGCTCCTGCAGCGGGCTTTGCACCTAGCAGTGCTTCTATGACGTAATTCTTCTGTGCAGCAATGAGGATAATCCTCAAGTTACGGACCCAGTACGTGTAGTTGCTACCATCATCTTTCAACTTAGTTTTCTCTAGGAATGCATTAAAATTCAAAGGAACACTAGCACGGGCCATTTATATACAACAACATAGACATGCAAAATACTATCAGGTACTAAGTTCATGATAAATTAAAGTTCAATTAATCATATTACTTAAGAACTCCCACTTAGATAGATATTTCTCTAGTCATCTAAATGATCACGTGATCCATATCAACTAAACAATGTCCAATCATCACGTGAGATGGAGTAGTTTTCAATGGTGAACATCACTATGTTGATCATATCTACTATATGATTCACGCTCGACCTTTCGGTCTCTGTGTTCCGAGGCCATATCTGCATCTCGTCAAGTTTAACCCGAGTATTCTGCGTGTGCAAAACTGGCTTGCACCCGTTGTATGTGAACGTAGAGCTTATCACATCCGATCATCACGTGGTGCCTCGGCATGACGAACTGTAGCAACGGTGCATACTCAGGGAGAACACTTATACCTTAAAATTTAGTGAGGGGTCATCTTATAATGCTACCGCCGTACTAAGCAAAATATGATGCATAAAGGATAAACATCACATGCAATCAAAATAAGTGATATGATATGGCCATCATCATCTTGTGCCTTTGAACTCCATCTCCAAAGCACCATCATGATCACCATCGTCACCGGCTTGACACCTTGATCTCCATCGTAGCATCATTGTCGTCTCGCCAACTATTGCTTCTACGACTATCTCTACCGCTTAGTGGTAAAGTAAAGCAATTACATGGCGATTGCATTTCATACAATAAAGCGAAAACCATATGGCTCCTGCTAGTTGCTGATAACTTTTACAAAACATGATCATCTCATACAACAATTTATATATCGTCACGTCTTGACCATATCACATCACAACATGCCCTGCAAAAACAAGTTATACGTCCTCTCCTTTGTTGTTGCAAGTTTTACGTGGCTGCTACGGGCATCTAGCAAGAACCGTTCTTACCTAAGCATCAAAACCACAACTATTTTTCGTCAAGTGTGCTGTTTTAACCTTCAACAAGGACCGGGCGTAGTCAAACTTGATTCAACTAAAGTTGGAGAAACAGAGACCCGCTAGCCACCTTTGTGCGAAGCACGTCGGTAGAACCAGTCTCATGAACGCGGGCATGTAATGTCGGTCCGGGCTGCTTCATCCAACAATACCGCCGAATCAAAGTAAGGCGTTGCTGGTAAGCAGTATGACTATTATCGCCCACAACTCTTTGTGTTCTACTCGTGCATATAAACCCTACGCATAGACCTGGCTCGGATGCCACTGTTGGGGAACGCAGTATTTCAAATTTTTTGCCTACGATCACACAAGATCTATCTAGGAGATGCATAGCAACGAGAGGGGAGAGTGTGTGTACGTACCCTCGTAGATCGAAAGCGGAAGCGTTTAATAACGCGGTTGATGTAGTCGAACGTCTTCGTGGTCCAACCGATCCAAGTACCGAATGCACGACACCTCCACGATCAGCACACGTTCAGCTCGATGACGTCCCTCAATCTCTTGATCCAGTTGAGGCTAAGGGAGAGGACCGTTAGCACGACGGCGTGGCGACGGTGATGATGTAGTTACCGACGTAGAGCTTCACCTAAGCACTACAATGATATGACCGAGGTGTATAACTATGGAGGGGGGCACCGCACACGGCTAAAAGATCAACTTGTGTGTTCTAGGGTGCCCCCTCCACACGTATATAAAGGAGGGAGGAGAGGAGGGCCGCCCGGCCCCTAGGCGCGCCCAAGAGGGGAGTCCTACTAGGACTCCTAGTCATAGTAGGATTCCACCAAAAGGGAGAGAGGGCGAAGGAAGGAGAGGGAGAGGGAGTAGGAAAGGGGGGCGCCGCCCCCTTCCCTTGTAGTATTCAGACAGCAAGGGGGGGGGGCTGCCCTGTCTGCCCTCCTCTCTCTCCAATAAGGCCCACGGTGGCCCATTAGTTCCCCCGGGGGGTTCCGGTAACCCCTCCGACACTCTGTTTTTTACCCGAAACTATCCGCAACACTTCCGGTGTCCGAATAACATGTTCTAATATATCAATCTTTATGTCTCGACCATTTCGAGACTCCTCGTCATGTCCGTGATCTCATCTGGGACTCCGAACAAACTTCCGTACAACATCAAATCACATAACTCATTGTTGGGGAACGTAGTAATTACAAATTCCTACGCACACGCAAGATCATGGTGATGCATAGCAACGAGAGGGAGAGTGTTGTCTACGTACCCTCGTAGACCGAAAGCGGAAGCGTTAGCACAACGCGGTTGATGTAGTCGTACGTCTTCACGGCCCGACCGATCAAGCACCGAAACTACGGCACCTCCGAGTTCTAGCACACGTTCAGCTCGATGACGATCCCCGGACTCCGATCCAGCAGAATGTCGGGGAAGAGTTCCGTCAGCACGACGGCGTGGTGACGATCTTGATGTTCTACCGTCGCAGGGCTTCGCCTAAGCACCGCTACAATATTATCGAGGATTATGGTGGAAGGGGGCACCGCACACGGCTAAGAGATCAATGATCAATTGTTGTGTCTTTGGGGTGCCCCCTGCACCCCGTATATAAAGGAGCAAGGGAGGAGGAGGCCGACCCTAGGAGGGGGCGCGCCAAGTGTGGAGTCCTACTAGGACTCCCTAGTCCTAGTAGGATTCCACCTCCCATATGGAATAGGAAAAGAGGAAGGGAAAAGGAGAAGGAAGGAAGGGGGCGCCCCCCTTCCCTAGTCCAATTCGGACCAGACCAAGGGGAGGGGTGCGGCCACCCTTGAGGCCCTTTTCCTTCTTTCCCGTATGGCCCAATAAGGCCCAATACGTAATTCCCGTAACTCTCCGGTACTCCGAAAAATACCCGAATCACTCGGAACCTTTCCGATGTCCAGAATATAGTCGTCCAATATATCGATATTTTACGTCTCGACCATTTCGAGACTCCTCGTCATGTCCCCGATCTCATCCGGGACTCCGAACTCCTTCGGTACATCAAAACTCATAAAACTCATAATATAACTGTCATCGAAACCTTAAGCGTGCGGACCCTACGGGTTCGAGAACAATGTAGACATGACCGAGACACGTCTCCGGTCAATAACCAATAGCGGAACCTGGATGCTCATATTGGCTCCCACTATTCTACGAAGATCTTTATCGGTCAGACCGCATAACAACATACGTTGTTCCCTTTGTCATCGGTATGTTACTTGCCCGAGATTCGATCGTCGGTATCTCAATACCTAGTTCAATCTCGTTACCGGCAAGTCTCTTTACTCGTTCCGTAATACATCATCCTACAACTAACTCATTAGTTGCAATGCTTGCAAGGCTTAAGTGATGTGCATTACCGAGAGGGCCCAGAGATACCTCTCCGACAATCGGAGTGACAAATCCTAATCTCGAAATACGCCAACCCAACAAGTACCTTCGGAGACACCTGTAGAGCACCTTTATAATCACCCAGTTACGTTGTGACGTTTGGTAGCACACAAAGTGTTCCTCCGGTAAACGGGAGTTGCATAATCTCATAGTCATAGGAACATGTATAAGTCATGAAGAAAGCAATAGCAACAAACTAAACGATCAAGTGCTATGCTAACGGAATGGGTCAAGTCAATCACATCATTCTCCTAATGATGTGATCCCGTTAATCAAATGACAACTCATGTCTATGGTTAGGAAACATAACCATCTTTGATCAACGAGCTAGTCAAGTAGAGGCATACTAGTGACACTCTGTTTGTCTATGTATTCACACATGTATTATGTTTCCGGTTAATACAATTCTAGCATGAATAATAAACATTTATCATGATATAAGGAAATAAATAATAACTTTATTATTGCCTCTAGGGCATATTTCCTTCAGTCTCCCACTTGCACTAGAGTCAATAATCTAGTTCACATCGCCATGTGATTTAACATCAATAGTTCACATCACCATGTGATTAACACCCATAGTTCACATCGACATGTGACCAACACCAAAGGGTTTACTAGAGTCAATAATCTATTTCACATCGCTATGTGATTAATCGCTATGTGATTAACACCCAAAGAGTACTGAGGTGTGATCATGTTTTGCTTGTGAGAGAAGTTTAGTCAACAGGTCTGCCATATTCAGATCCGTAAGTATTTTGCAAATTTCTACGTCAACAATGCTCTGCATGGAGCTACTCTAGCTAATTGCTCCCACTTTCAATATGTATCCAGATTGAGACTTAGAGTCATCTGGATCAGTGTCAAAACTTGCATCGACGTAACCCTTTACAATGAACCTTTTTGTCACCTCCATAATCGAGAAACATACCCTTATTCCACTAAGGATAATTTTGACCAATGTCCAGTGATCTACTCCTAGATCACTATTGTACTCCTTTGCCAAACTCAGGGCAGGGTATACAATAGGTCTGGTACACAACATGGCATACTTTATAGAACCTATGGCTGAGGCATAGGGAATGACTTTCATTCTCTCTCTATCTTCTGCTGTGGTCGGGTTTTGAGTCTTACTCAACTTCACACCTTGTAACACAGGCAAGAACTCCTTTTTGACTGTTCCATTTTGAACTACTTCAAAATCTTGTCAAGGTATGTACTCATTGAAAAAACTTATCAAGCGTATTGATCTATCTCTATAGATCTTGATGATCAATATGCAAGCAGCTTCACCGAGGTCTTTCTTTGAAAAAACTCCTTTCAAACATTCCTTTATGCTTTGCAGAATAATTCTACATTATCACCGATCGACAATATGTCTTTCACATATACTTATCAGAAATGTTGTAGTGCTCCCACTCACTTTCTTGTAAATACAGACTTCACCGAAAGTCTGTATAAAACTATATGCTTTGATCAACTTATTAAAGCGTATATTCCAACTCCGAGATGCTTGCACCAGTCCATAGATGGATCGCTGGAGCTTGCATATTTTGTTAGTACCTTTAGGATTTACAAAACCTTCTGGTTGTATCATATACAACTCTTCTTTAATAAATCCATTAAGGAATGCAGTTTTGTTTATCCATTTGCCAGATTTCATAAAATGCGACAATTGCTAACATGATTCGGACAGACTTAAGCATAGATACGAGTGAGAAACTCTCATCGTAGTCAACACCTTGAACTTGTCGAAAACCTTTTTGCGACAATTCTAGCTTTGTAGATAGTAACACTACTATCAGCGTTCGTCTTCCTCTTGAAGATCCATTTAATCTCAATGGCTCGCCGATCATTGGGCAAGTCAATCAAAGTCCATACTTTGTTCTCATACATGGATCTCATCTCAGATTTCATGGCCTCAAGCCATTTCGCGGAATCTGGGCTCATCATCGCTTCCTCATAGTTCATAGGCTCGTCATGGTCAAGTAACATGACCTCCAGAACAGGATTACCGTACCACTCTAGTGCGGATCTCACTCTGGTTTACCTACGAGGTTCGGTAGTAACTTGATCTGAAGTTACATGATCATCATCATTAGCTTCCTCACTAATCGGTGTAGTAGTCACAGGAACAGATTTCTGTGATGAACTACTTTCCAATAAGGGAGCAGGTACAGTTACCTCATCAAGTTCTACTTTCCTCCCACTCACTTCTTTCGAGAGAAACTCCTTTTCTAGAAAGGATCCACTCAAAGCAACGAATATATTGCCTTCGGATCTGTGATAGAAGGTGTACCCAACATTTTCTTTTGGGTATCCTATGAAGACGCACTTCTCCGATTTGGGTTAGAGCTTATCAGGTTGAAACTTTTTCACATAAGCATTGCAACCTCAAACTTTAAGAAACGACAGCTTAGGTTTCTTGCCAAACCATAGTTCATACGGTGTCGTCTCAACGGATTTAGATGGTGCCCTATTTAACGTGAATGCAGTTGTCTCTAATGCATAACCCCAAAACGATAGTGGTAGATCGGTAAGAGACATCATAGATCGCACCGTATCTAATAAAGTACGGTTATGACGTTCGGACACACCATTATGCTGTGGTGTTCCAGGTGGCGTGAGTAGTGAAACTATTTCACATTGTTTTTAACTGAAGGTCAAACTCGTAACTCAAATATTTTACTTCTGCGATCATATCGTAGAAACTTTTACTTTTGTTATGATGATTCTCCACTTCACTCTGAAATTCTTTGAACTTTTCAAATGTTTTAGACTTGTGTTTCATCAAGTAGATATACTCATATCTCCTCAAATCATCTGTGAAGATAAGAAAATAATGATACTTGCCATGAGCCTCAATATTCATCAGACCACATACATCAGTATGTATGATTTCCAAAAAATCTGTTGCTTGCTCCATTGTTCCGGAGAACGGAGTCTTAGTCATCTTGCCCATGAGGCATGGTTCGCAAGCATCAACTGATTCATAATCAAGTGATTCCAAAAGCCCATCAGCATGGATTTTCTTCATGCGCTTTACACCAATATGACCTAAACGGCAGTGCCACAAATAAATTGCACCATCATTATTAACTTTGCATCTTTTGGTTTCAATATTATGAATATGTGTATCACTATGATCGAGATCCAACGAACCATTTTCATTGGGTGTGTAACCATATAAGGTTTTATTCATGTAAACAGAACAACAATTTATTCTCTTACTTAAATGAATAACCGTATTGCAATAAACATGATCAAATCATATTCATGCTCAACGCAAACACCAATCCCAAAAGTATAGGGAGTGTGCGATGATGATCATATCAATCTTGGAACCACTTCCAACACACATCGTCACTTCACCCTTAACTAGTCTATGTTCATTCTGCAACTCACGTTTCGAGTTACTACTCTTAGCAACGGAACCAGTATCACGGTTGCTACGAACACTAGTAAAATACACATCAATAATCTGTATATCAAATATACCTTTGTTCACTTTGCCATCCTTTTTATCCGCCAAATACTTGGGGCAGTTCCGCTTCCAGTGACCAGTCCCTTTGCAGTAGAAGCACTTAGTCTCAGGCTTAGGACCGGACTTGGGCTTCTTCACTTGAGCAACAACTTGCTTGCCGTTCTTCTTGAAGTTCCCCATCTTCCCTTTGCCCTTTTCTTGAAACTAGTGGTCTTGTCTACCATCAACACTTGATATTTTTCTTGATTTCTACCTTCGTCGATTTCAGCATTACGAAGAGCTTGGGAATCGTTTCCGCTATCCCTTGCATATCATAGTTCATCACGAAGTTCTACTAACTTGGTGATGGTGACTAGAGAATTCTGTCAATCACTATTTTATCTGGAAGATTAACTCCCACTTGATTCAAGCGATTGTAGTACCCAGACAATCTGAGCACATGCTCACTGCTTGAGCTATTCTCCTCCATCTTTTAGCTATAGAACTTGTTGGAGACTTCATATCTCTCAACTCGAGTATTTGCTTGAAATATTAACTTCAACTCCTGGAACATCTCATATGATCCATGACGTTCAAAACGTCTTTGAAGTCCCGATTCTAAGCCGTTTAAGCATGGTGCACTAAACTATCAAGTAGTCATCATATTGAGCTAGCCAAATGTTCATAACATCTGCATCTGCTCCTGCAATAGGTTTGTCACCTAGCGGTGCATCAAAGACATAATTCTTCTATGCAGCAATGAGGATAAACCTCAGATCACGGATCCAATCCGCATCATTGCTACTAACATCTTTCAACTTAGTTTTCTCTAGGAACATATCAAAAATGAAACAGGGGAGCTAAATGCGAGCTATTGATCTACAACATAGATATGATAATACTACCAGGACTAAGTTCATGATAAATTAAAGTTCAATTAATCATATTACTTAAGAACTCCCACTTAGATAGACATCCCTCTAATCCTCTAAGTGATCACGTGATCCAAATCAACTAAACCATGTCCGATCATCACGTGAGATGGAGTAGTTTCAATGGTGAACATCACTATGTTGATCATATCTACTATATGATTCATGCTCGACCTTTCGGTCTCCGTGTTCCGAGGCCATATCTGTTATATGCTAGGCTCATCAAGTTTAACCTGAGTATTCCGCGTGTGCAACTGTTTTGCACCCGTTGTATTTGAACGTAGAGCCTGTCACACCCGATCATCACGTGGTGTCTCAGCACAAAGAACTTTCGCAACGGTGCATACTCAGGGAGAACACTTATACTTTGATAATTTAGTGAGGGATCATCTTATAATTCTACCGTCAATCAAAGCAAGATAAGATGCATAAAAGATAAACATCACATGCAATCAATATAAGTGATATGATACGGCCATCATCATCTTGTACTTGTGATCTCCATCTCCGAAGCACCGTCATGATCACCATCGTCACCGGCGTGACACCTTGATCTCCATCGTAGCATCGTTGTCGTCTCGCCAATCTTATGCTTCCACGACTATCGCTACCGCTTAGTGATAAAGTAAAGCATTACAGCGCGATTGCATTGCATACAATAAAGCGACAACCATATGGCTCCTGCCAGTTGCCGATAACTCGGTTACAAAACATGATCATCTCATACAATAAAATTTAGCATCATGTCTTGACCATATCACATCACAACATGCCCTGCAAAAACAAGTTAGACGTTCTCTACTTTGTTGTTGCAAGTTTTACGTGGCTGCTACGGGCTTAGCAAGAACCATTCTTACCTACGCATCAAAACCACAATGATAGTTTGTCAAGTTGGTGCTGTTTTAACCTTCGCAAGGACCGGGCGTAGCCACACTCGGTTCAACTAAAGTTGGAGAAACTGACACCCGCCAGCCACCTGTGTGCAAAGCACGTCGGTAGAACCAGTCTCGCGTAAGCGTACGCGTAATGTCGGTCCGGGCCACTTCATCCAACAATACCGCCAAACCAAAGTATGACATGCTGGTAAGCAGTATGACTTATATCGCCCACAACTCACTTGTGTTCTACTCGTGCATAACATAACGCATAAAACCTAGGCTCGGATGCCACTGTTGGGGAACGTAGTAATTTCAAAAATTTCCTACGCACACGTAAGATCATGGTGATGCATAGCAACGAGAGAGGAGAGTGTTGTCTACATACCCTCGTAGACCGAAAGCGGAAGCGTTAGCACAACGTGGTTGATGTAGTCGCACGTCTTCACGGCCCGACCGATCAAGCACCGAAACTACAGCACCTCCGAGTTCTAGCACATGTTCAGCTCGATGACGATCCCCGGACTCCGATCCAGCAGAATGTCGGGGAAGAGTTCCGTCAGCACGACGGCGTGGTGACGATCTTGATGTTCTACCATCGCAGGGCTTCGCCTAAGCACCAATACAATATTATCGAGGATTATGGTGGAAGGGGGCACCGCACACGGCTAAGATATCAATGATCAATTGTTGTGTCTTTGGGGTGCCCCCCTGCACCCGTATATAAAGGAGCAAGGGAGGAGGAGGCCGGCCCTAGGAGGGGGCGCACCAAGTGTGGAGTCCTACTAGGACTCCCTAGTCCTAGTAGGATTCCACCTCCCATATGGAATAGGAAAAGAGGAAGGGAAAAGGAGAAGGAAGGAAGGGGGCGCCCCCCTTCCCTAGTCTAATTCGGACCAGACCAAAGGGAGGGGTGCGGCCACCCTTGAGGCCCTTTTCCTTCTTTCCCGTATGGCCCAATAAGGCCCAATACGTATTCCGGTAACTCTTCGGTACTCTAAAAAAATACCCGAATCACTCGGAACCTTTCCGATGTCCGAATATAGTCGTACAATATATCGATCTTTACGTCTCGACCATTTCGAGACTCCTCGTCATGTCCCCGATCTCATCCGGGACTCCGAACTCCTTCGGTACATCAAAACTCATAAACTCATAATATAACTGTCATCGAAACCTTAAGCGTGCGGACCCTACGGGTTCGAGAACAATGTAGACATGACCGAGACACGTCTCCGGTCAATAACCAATAGTGGAACCTGGATGCTCATATTGGCTCCCACATATTCTACGAAGATCTTTATCGGTCAGACCGCATAACAACATACGTTGTTCCCTTTGTCATCGGTATGTTACTTGCCCGAGATTCGGTCGTCGGTATCTCAATACCTAGTTCAATCTCGTTACCGGCAAGTCTCTTTACTCGTTCCGTAATACATCATCCTGCAACTAACTCATTAGTTGCAATGCTTGCAAGGCTTAAGTGATGTGCATTACCGAGAGGGCCCAGAGATACCTCTCCGACAATCAGAGTGGCAAATCCTAATCTCGAAATATGCCAACCCAACAAGTACCTTCGGAGACACCTGTAGAGCACCTTTATAATCACCCAGTTACGTTGTGACATTTGGTGGCACACAAAGTGTTCCTCCGGTAAATGGGAGTTGCATAATCTCATAGTCATAGGAACATGTATAAGTCATGAAGAAAGCAATAGCAACAAACTAAACGATCAAGTGCTATGCTAACGGAATGGGTCAAGTCAATCACATCATTCTCCTAATGATGTGATCCCGTTAATCAAATGACAACTCATGTCTATGGTTAGGATACATAACCATCTTTGATCAACGAGCTAGTCAAGTAGAGGCATACTAGTGACACTCTGTTTGTCCATGTATTCACACATGTATTATGTTTCCGGTTAATACAATTCTAGCATGAATAATAAACATTTATCATGATATAAGGAAATAAATAATAACTTTATTATTGCCTCTAGGGCATATTTCCTTCACTCATAATACAAATCGTCATCGAATGTTAAGCGTGCAGACCCTACGGGTTCGAGAACTATGTAGACATGACCGAGACACATCTCCGATGAATAACCAATAGCGGAACCTGGATGCTCATATTCGCTCCTACATATTCTACGAAGATCTTTATCGGTCAAACCGCATAACAACATACGTTGTTCCCTTTGTCATCAGTATGTTACTTGCCTGAGATTCGATCGTCGGTATCATCATAGCTAGTTCAATCTCGTCACCAGCAAGTCTATTTACTCGTCCCGTAATGTATCATCCCGTGGCTAACTGATTAGACACATTTCTCGCAAGGCTCATAGTGATGTGCATTACCGAGAGGGCCCAGAGATACCTCTCCGATACACGGAGTGACAAATCCTAATATCGATCTATGCCAACTCAACAAACACCATCGGAGACACATGTAGATCATCTTTATAATCACCCAATTATGTTGTGACATTTGATAGCACACAAGGTGTTCCTCCAGTATTCGGGGGTTGCATAATCTCATAGTCTGAGGAACATGTATAAGTCATGAAGAAAGTAATAGCAGAAAAACTAAACGATCATTATGCTAAGCTAACAGATGGGTCTTGTCCATCACATCATTCTCTAATAATGTGATCCCGTTCAACAAATGACAACACATGTCTATAGCTAGGAAACTTCACCATTTTTGGTTAACGAGCTAGTCAAGTAGAGGCATACTAGGGACACTCTTTTTGTCTATGTATGCACACATGTACTAAGTTTCCGGTTAATATAATTCTAGCATGAATAATAAACATTTATCAAGATATAAGGAAATATAAATAACAACTTTATTATTGCCTCTAGGGAATATTTCCTTCAAGCCAGGCTGATGGGCCGAAAGGATAAAGCAGAAGACTGTCCCCCGTGTCTGGGTAGGACTCCTATATGCGTGGATGGGGAGTTTTGTGTCCGGATGTGTTGTTTCCTTCCTCTACAAACCGACTCTGTACAACCCTAGGTCTCTCCGGTGTATATATAAACCAGAGGGTTTAGTCCGTAGAGGCTATCAAAATATTCATAGGCTACACGGCTAGTGTTTAGCCATTATGATCTCGAGGTAGATCAACTCTTGTAACCCCTATACTCATTGAATACAATCAAGAAGGACTTAGGGTTTTACCTCCTTTAAGAGGGCCCAAACCTGGGTAAACATTGTGTCCCCCATCGTCCCTTGTTACCATTGATCCTCAGACACACAGTTCGGGACCTCCTATCCGAGATCTGCCGGTTTTGACACTGACAGGCTCCACTACCCATCAGGGCACGCCTGGGGCCTCTGGCGCGCCCTGGTGCCTAGTGGTCCCCACGGGCCTCCTCCCGTGTGCTCCTTTGGCTCCCTGGGTGTGTTCTGTCCAGAAAAAATATCCAAAAAGTTTCATTGCAGTTGGACTTCATTTGGTATTGATATTCTGCAAAGTAAAAAACAAGCGGAAAACAACAACTGGCACTGGGCACTATGTCAATAGGTTACTCCCAAAAATGATATAAAGTTGCTAGTAAATGAATATAAAACATCCAAGATTGATAATATAATAGCATGGAACAGTCAAAAAATTATAGATATGTTGGATACATATCACAGGGCATGCGAAGAGAAAAGGGAATCGCCAAATCAAGATGAGAGCGGCAACGAAACTAGGCACCAGTGAGCACCCGCGAGGAGCCAGAGTGGGTTGAAGGTCACATGTAGGCATGGAAAGGACAAATGAGGAAGACCATAGGAGGCAAGACTTCGGGTTGTCTCTTGTGACTCTTGAGGCGAGCTTGCACCACCACCTTTCCAAGAGTTTTGTTGATGGCATCCCGACAAAGATCATATCGGGGGTGCATTGACCTTTTCTATGTTGCCATATTTCGGTGGCATCCCCCATTTTCTTGGGGGAACTTATCCATCTTGCGATGGTGCTGCGCCTTTAAATCCAGGCGAGGAAGTTGTGGCCTTCTTTGAAGATGGATTTGGTTGGATGTGTTGTGTCGGCATCCGTAGTTGCATGGTGATGGCGTTCCCGATGGTGCCAGTCTCCCCCTCTCATCAGAGCTGGCATGTTCTTGTTCCTAGTGTTTCTTTAATGGAGGAGGACCTCGACATCTTTGGCCACTACAAGGAAACCCGCTATAAAGCAACAAAAATTCTACAACGTTTTGAGTATATGTTGTAAAATTCAGAATAGATACACATATATGGGTTGTAGTATATGCGCTGCAGATATGCAGCTCATGACCCTATCATGATTATAAAAAAAAAGTGGAAAGGAGAGGGAGACGCGTGAGAAACAGAGCCCACGACTCCCTCGTCTCTACCAAATCGCCGCTACCAATGCCTCGTCTCCCTCCTCCGACCCGCCTCGTCTCCCTTGCGCCGACCCTTCCCCTCCCCTCATCCCACCTCATAGCTCCGGAGGCTGCCAGATCCGCCACATCCTCACCCAACCGTCCCTCTCGCGTCCCATCCCGGTCTCTTCACGCGGCTCCTCGCTGCGCTACCTGCGGCGGCTGCATCAGGTGATGTCCGGCGAATCCCGCCAACGCCAAGCACAGCCCGAGGTCCCTTTGCTCCATGGAGCCTTCCCATCCAGCTAGATCGAGTGCTTGCTGCCACCAAAGCCCACCCGCGACCCATCCCGCATGGCTAGGGTTTCGGGTGTCGGATCCGGTGTCAGTGGCCATGTCGTCCTCGTCTCCTCCGGTGAGTGCATCCCTTCCCTTGGCTTCATCCTCTCTCTCTCCCTTCTCTAACATCTGCTCTTCACTTCTCATGTAGACGTGCGGGGAGGAACGGGCAGTGGACAACCTTGCTGCAGCTCGGGATGAAGCAGCCACGAGCTTCCTCCTCCTCCGGCTTCAGGTGAGTTGGTCCACTCCTCCCTCTGCTCTGGTTCGTGGCACAACAGGAGACATTGTTGTTCTGGTGTTGTTAGGATTTTCTACTGTTTGGGATCAAGTGCCTACTGGTTGAGGTCAATTTGATTTTGTTTTGCTACTAAAGTGTCAAAGCAGAGGACGACCACATGCTAGACTAAGTCACGATGTGTTGAGGATGGGAAGTTCGGCATGGCCTTCAACCATGGCAAATACACCTACTATGCTGCTGCCTTGCAAGCATTAGTGGCTAGAAATCAACTCCTAGCTGCATATTCTTTCTAGGGTAACATCATTGTAGGGAGGGATTCTGAAGCCCATATACGCAGTAACCAGTGTGTTTGAGGCAATTAGTACAAAAAACACCTAGGCATGGTTAAAATTCAGGTGGGGGTCTACAAGTAATTAATACAGTATATATCTCCAAGGCCCTAATTATTTTCTTTTCCAATCTTTAGTATTCTCCTGTTTCAGGTTTTGACCATGGCCAACATATATTGTTGTAGGCTAATTACTAAATCAATCTAACGATGGTTCATGTGGCAGTGGAGGTGTACCAACGGTAGTTTGAAGCAGATTAGGCGGTCGCGGGCATCTTTGGCAGCGAGGCCGTCCAGTGAAGGAAATGGCAGTGTGGCGATTTGTGTTCTATTCTCCATCCTTTAAGCTCATAACAGAAGAAAGAACTATACAATCACTATTGTTTTATTAAGAAAAAAACCTATCATGTACGCATGTTTTGATGAGTACCCCTCTTGACTCGATTGTGTTGTAGGGAGTGAAAGCATCCAATTGCGCATCCAATTGCGGTGATCTGCAGCTCTGGTCGCCTCCAGCAGCACCACATAATCAAAGTTCCAAACAGTTGTGTTGGACTGCTGCCTCCAGCCAACCATAACATAATCATTGGATGTGCTTCTTATGTAGAAGATTTGAGTGATCTATGTGTTTATTTCAGAAAACATTTTCTTAATGAAGATTTATATTATATAGATATTCCTGTACATTAGCTTTAGTTTTTTTGCTAACTAGAAAGTGGTTTCCTTTTTCTTACACCAACTCACTAAAGCATTGGGTTCATTTGGGGTTCCTAGATAGCTAATTTTAGGAGCACACAAGATTTAGACTCCTGCTATGTAATTAAAGGAAATCATGATATTGACTAATATCCTCTGTATATTTACTAACCCTGGATCAGAGACATTTAAATTTAAATTATAATTTGGAAAGTTTATTTATAGGAATGATACATAGTATGTATAAATGCATTTATGAAAATAAATTTATTTCAGCCACATGTAAGCCAACACAGTATCACATGTAATATTTCTCAATTAGTTAAAAGTATGCTTCTTTTAAAACTGGTGGTTTTATTTTTTATTACATAAAAATGTTATAGTTATGCATGGCAAACTAAAATTGTTGTGCAGACACACTGGTTGATGACTAGTCTAACTAACTCAGGGATAAATTCATTGAGTAAGATGTAAAGTTGCCAAGATAGTAACTAGGGCACATAGAACGGGACGAATATAGATTCTCTTGTTTTATTAAGTAGAATGGAACTTGGTGAAGCTTTATTTGTGTTGCGCTGTTCTAGAGATGCATAAGACACATGTAACCTTTTTCCCTTGGCATTGCAGCTGCATGCACCAACTTGATGTAGGGCGACACGATGGAAGGTATACACTCTCCCTCTCCCTACTGTACTACCGCTTGTTGTGTCCATGAACATTGAGCCATGCTAGGTTCTATCTGTCCATATAATGTTATTGAGCCATATTGTTCTGTAGGCTATGTCGTATATTATGGCGTCTGGATTAGTCATCAATGATCACTAACACCCATGTTGGTATATTTCCAGAATCATAACAAGGACGTAGTTCTTGCTACAGTTCTAAGTTATGATCCCGAATTTAAACTTAATGGTGCTGAAATTAAAATGCATTTTGGGCAGTGTAATACAAAACTTGCGAAAACTGAAGATTTGGTACAGATTCGCAAAAACTGCAATACTAATGGTAATGCAGAAAAAATATATTGCATGGCCCTCAACGTTTGTACGTGTCTAATATCCTGCCTTTATCACTACTTGTATCATGTCAATGCATTATGTGTTAATAGTTCATTTTGTTATTTTTGTTGTAGATTGAAAAGATATATGGATGATTATATGGGTGCGTAACAAGTATACTACAATGATGATGATGATAATGACGACGATGATATTCTGGTTCATGATGATGATGATGATGGATGCTTTCAATTTTAGTTAAGTTGTGGGATGTTCCTGTTGGATGATGTTCCTCAGTTAGTTTTAGTCAAGTTGTAGGGATATTGATGGATGATTTTAGTTTAGATTTTGCTGTCAAGAAAATTTTAGATTGTGCATCACATTTGGATGATGTTCCTCCTGTAATATCCATTGTTGTAATCCAACAGTTTTATCCGATATATGATTTCTTCCTCTTGTGAGTATATTCTCTTATTTTTTTCCTCACTTGATACACATAATTATCATCATTATGTGGAGCATTAATTTAATTGTTGACATTATACAATATTATTCATATTACATATGCACCAACATCTGAAGCCTTCCAAATTCTCTATTGCGTATCAATCAGATTTGGATTCATGTACATTAAGCATCAACGTATATAAGTGTTGTAAAAATAGGTTTTATGTGTTGTACTCTTGCAACAGTCGCTTTTACCAACGATAGTACAAGCGTTGCATTATGCACTAGCAACACCGGATAAGGCTACGCATCCCAATCCGTTGGTAAAGACTCTCGCAACGCATATATGGACTTTTAGATACGGAAAAAAGCGTTGCTATATGAGGGGTCATGTTGTAGTGCCCGGCTTTATGCTTCATTATCCGTAGTATGTGAGGCTTAGTCTGCTGCTTTCCAGTGTCATTGTATCTTATCATTATGTTTTTCCTTCTCTTTGCCCGAGGGTGTATGCTTGTAATCCTAGCCGGTTGATGGCGGACTAGATTCGAGACCTATCCCTGGCTCGTTCGATGCCTTTTCGCTAAAAAAAGATCACATCGAACATCATGAGATGAAGACTTAGTTGCCATATTGCCTTCTCTATTTCGGCCTTGTTCGGTTTTAATGAATTTGATCTTCAGGTGGATTAAGGAGTCCTCATATTCTGTGTGCAAGGTAGAGCACACCCGTGCCCTATGTGGGTCGGTGCCATTTAAATTGTAAAACTTTTTGAAAAGTGTTCATGAATTTTTAAATTTCCGTATGATTTCCAAACAAATGGTGATGGATTTAAAAATATTCATGAAGAATTTAACCAAAAAATAATATGCTTTTAAAAATGACCAAAAATTATAAGAATATTATTGATATTTTTAAATGTTCACAATGTTTACTCCACGTTCGTTTAGTTGTGAATTATCATGCTACTATTGTTGCTTGAAAATATCCAAATTCATGATTTTAAAATTTTGTGATTTTTTAAAATTCATGAGCATTTTTTAAATTCACAAATATTTTTTAAATTCATGAATTTTTACCCATCAACTGTTGTGTGTTCTGTTTATATGTACTTGTCAGATGACGTGGGTTGTGCCTAGTTATAATTTGTCTTTCTTTAGAATTGGGCGGGCCACTACCTAGGTTGGCCCTGACATAGCTCCATCGGTGCCCATATGTCCACTCTAGGTCCAATACCTGCCATATAGTTGGCATGCCCTAGAGAGACGGCGATGATGGAGGAGAAGCTTATAGGCAGCGCCAACGATGGCATATGAGCGACGTCGCAGTTCTAACGCCTGGTTGCAAGTTCGGGGAATATGAAGAGCAAAGGGGAGTCGCCAAAACGAGTCAGGAGCGAAGGTGAGACTAGGCACTAGTGAGCCCTGCAAGAGTCAGAGTGGGTCAGAAATCACGCGTAGGCATATAACAAAGAAACGAGGCAAGATCTCGGGAGGCGAAGTGGGGGACGGGGGCCTCTCAAGAACTAGGGTTTGGGTTGTCTTGTCTTGTCACTCCTGAGCCAAGCCTGAGCCACCACCTTTCCAAAAGTTTTGCAGATCTCATCTCGACGAAGATCACTTCTGACATCATCAACCCAAGACTTAGTTGCCATATTACCTTCTCTGTTTCAACCTTGCTTGGTTGTAATGAATTTGCTCATGTAGTGGATTGAGGAGTCCCCCTATTCCGCTCGCAAGGTAGCACACACTCATGCCCTCAGTGGTCGGTGCTCATTTAGTGTAGGGGCTGCTATATCTCTATTTTTATTATGTTTTTGTGTAGTAAGTTTTTTAATTGAAAATCTTTTTAAAATATTCACAAAATTTTAAAATGTGCATGATTTTCAAACAAATGGTCATGGATTTTACCAATATTCAAAATTTTAACCAAAAATATGTACTTTTAGAAATTTCCCTTTTCAATAATATTATTAAATTTTAAAAAATATTCACAAAGAACTAAAATTTCCACAAATTTTTAGGAAGCTAATGTGTTTTTTTATAAATTTTTATTTTCACATTTTAAATTAAATTTCCATGAATCATGTAAAAATCATTGATTTTTAAATTTTTCTTCACAATTTTTCTTACAAAAACACATTAAAAATTGAAAAAAAAGCAAAAAGGCAGAAAAAGGACAGATAAGAAACGGGAAGCAACCCGAGAACCCCCCTCCCCCTAGCCAAAAACCATGAAAAACAGTCACAACTATAGTTATCCTGCTGCACTGGATGAAGTTACCAACATGAACAACTATAATTACCTAACTGACCAGGATAAGTTTACCAACATGACATGACTATAGTCACCTACTTGCACATGATGAACTTACAAACACGACATAGCTTTAGTTGCCAACTGCCATGTTATAGTTACAAACATGGCACAACTATATTTACCTAGCCGTACATGATGAATTTACCAACATGATATAACTATAGTTACCTAGCCACCCCAAATAGAGTTACCAACATGGCACAACCATACTCCAGTAATTATCAGTTGTCCACGCTACAATTACCAACATGTGACAATTGTTATGAGGTTGTTCATGCTATAATCGAGATGGTTATTATGCAAAGCTGCATATGCTATAGTTACCAACACACTTTTTATGTAGTTACCTAGGTGTCCATGCTATAGTTACCAACATGACACAACTATATATCACGGATGCTATAGTTAGCAATTATGAACACGACCATTCTGTTGCGGGAAGGAGGCATGGTACCGGGGGAAACACATCTTAGAGTGCAAAATTTCACTGATGCATGTATCCGATGGGGGCATGGAGGACATGATGGAGACACTTGTGTTTTATATAGTTGTTAGTTAGGGAGTTTTCAAGAAACGAACATTAAGCTCCAACTAGCTCAACTGCCCCCCCAACTAACAAATAGAATAGCCACTGATTACAACCCTTAGAAACTGCAAAAAGTCTAATAGTGCTAGCCGTCACCACATAACTAAATGTCTCATCTTAATAAATTTCGCATTCTGTTTGAACCCTTTTGCAATGGGTCAAGTTGGTTTGTATATAAAATTAATTTTAGAAAGCAACTACAATGCCAAAGAGAACCTTGTAGTTGCTTTCTCAAATTAATGTGTTTTGAAATTGGTGAAAGGGAACGTGTTTGAAATTAACGTGGTTTACGAAAGTGCAGTTTCTCCCTAAGATTAATGTGTTTTACAAAATTGTAGGCACACAAACACTGCTAATTGTCAAAACACAAAACATACAAAATAATGATACCAGTGAAGACCGTGTCATAATGCACATACCCATCAGAATTTGCTATATTGAACCCAAAGTATAATACTAGCTTCCCCCTCCTAAGCCTGACACTGATAGAGTGACATGCATCTAGAGATACCATTCTTTACGTTTATAACCCTTGCAGGCTGGCAACGGTTACAACCCTTACAAGCTGCCAATGACAATATTAATGTAATAGTGCTAGCCTTGACCACATGACTAAACATGTCTTTCAAAGCAAACTCAGTCTTCAGATCACACAACAAGGCACCAACAACATCCTTGATAAACTAGCCACAATTATGTAATCAACATATATAAGATGATTTTTTTTTGAAAAAGGAGGATTACCCCCGGCTTCTGCATTCGAAAGATGCATGCGGCCATATTATTAAAAGTGGCGGCAAATAACAAAGTCTGAGATCCAGTATAGCTCGCAAACGGAACAAAGAGAAAAATGAAGACAAAGTGAAATCATAGCCACAACCGGCTGGAAAATAGGACAAAAGTGACTAAACACCTATCCTATTATGAGACCGCCATCCATACCGATTGAAGATAGCCCGTGCTACCATCTCTCACTAATAATATATAAGATGAAATATAGTGACCCATTCTTCCAGTAGAAGAAATGTGATGTATGAACTTTGAAAAATGTGAACCTCAATATCAATGAGCTTTGCGCTAAGAAGAGAGTACCATACGTGGTGCCTGTATAAACATGATTTGGTTTAGACTTATCTTCATATCCTAGTGGTTGCCTCATATGCACTTTCTCTTTCAGGAGCTCATAAAAAAACATGTTCTGCATCGCAATGATTTCAACCAATGGTGGTGCAACCACAAAAATGCATGGTGTCAAGTCCGCTAAACTATTATCTTTTTTTTGCACAAATATGAATAAAATTAAGGAGTAATCAAAAAAGTTGGCGGGGTCAGCTAATACATAAAATCGTCACTGATTACAACCCTTAGAAACCGCCAATGACAATATTAGTCTACTAGTGCTAGCCTTCACCACATGACTAAATGTGTCCTCAGTCCTCACAACCAATGTTGTATCGTTTCTCGAATCCTTTTGTAACCGGTCAAGTTGGTTCTATCTAAAAATTTAATTTTCAGGATTAACTGCGATGTCAAGGAGAACCTTTACCTCGGATTAAATTAGCTAGGTGAAAGGGAACGTGTTGACAAAACACGGAAACATACGAGATGAAGACCTTGTCACCGTAGATATCCATCGGAATTTGCTATGCTGAACTCAAAGTATAATACTACTAGCATTCTCCCCAGCCTAACACTGACAAAGCGACATGCATCCGGCGTCCGCCTGCATCCCTATTCTTTGTGTTGATTTGTGGATGAACGTCGTGGAGGAACCGGCAGATTGACAGATACACTCCGACAGCGACAAATTAGCCTAATAAGATGGCCGACAGTTTACACATATTATACCCAGCTGGTCCATCACGAGTGCTGGACTGCTGGGGCACCTAGCTGACCGATCTCTGCATCGGCCATTCAAGGTCGAGCTAGCTAGCAATGGCGCGGTTCAACGGAGCCACTGTTTTCCTCATCATCATCGCCACCGTGTCCGTCTACAGCTGCGCCATCATCGCCGGCGCCGCACTCGGCCGAACACTGGACAGCTCCGCGACGACTAAGCAGACGCCGTCGGACAGGACCCTCCGCGTCAGCGTCAGCTTCAGAGGCCTCGCCAAGGACTTCGCAAAGGTGATCGTGTATTCACATATCGACAGATCTTACAAAAAACATATATTGACACATAGATTTACCTAACCATCTCGATCTGGTTTGGACTTCACAAGCTGATGGATCATGGAACTAAGTTATATCCATGGTTAATTCAGGAGTTCTGGGGTGGTAATCACAGGGAAGGACGGTCAGGCAGAGCTCTCGCCGGTGCGGGTGACGGAACTGCGGTACTGTCATCATCCCCCGCGAGCGTCTCGCTCTCACCACGAGCCAACAGGGCGGCCGCGGCGGATCGCGAGTCAGCGCTGCAGCCCATGCCAGTTGCCAACTACACGCAAGTGAACAGCAGGGTCAGGGATGACGTCCACACAAGAGCAGCAGCGAGACCGTGGTCGAGGCACAGCAACTTCTCCGACGAGATCACTGACGAGAAAAGGCCGGGAGGAAGAGGAGTGATCAAGGTCGGGCCGTGGGGAGGATCCGGCGGGGCACCTTTCTACATGCGCGGCGGCCGCGGGGTGAGCGCCCCTCGCGTGCGCAGTGTCACCCTGCAGTACACCGACGACGCCATCCATTCCTTCTACCAAAGCTCAGACGAGCCCGTGGTGAAGCTGACGCTGGAACGAGCAGAAGGCGGTGGCCAAAGTAGAGCTCGTTTAACGGTAAGTGCATCAAATAAGCATAGATGTTTTGGATTTGTAATGAGATGGGCAAACCTTTGGTATATAACAAATTATCTACATCTACTGCAACACTAATCTATATCTATATCTATATCTATACCAATATAAAAGACCCAAAAGAGCAGATCCAAATCATCTCGACCGTCAAATCATATTATCTAGCAGTTTAAATCGCTCCAATGTCAAGCATCAAACACGTTTAACGCTCTAATTACCTACCATTGCCATTTACTATAAACATGTTTTGACTCAACACTATCCCATGAAATCTGTCATATAATAAATATCCCACCATTCCTGTGAAAAAAATAATTGATATCTTACCAAATACCAACATGTAATAGATATACCTTACCTAATATAACGCGTAACTAATATCCTATTCTACCTAATATAAACGTGCATTGCACGTACATTATTACTAGTAATTAACAAACATTTGGGTATATTTCATCTTGGAATATACTCCGATGAAAAATATCTGTACAATTAACTATGGCCGTTTTTCTTGACGAACATAGACCCGTTCGTGTCTACGAAGAACTTATCACTTCCTCCATTTTTGTATACAAGGCCACAAACCCATATTATAGGTATCAAGGCAAAAGTAAATGTGTACTTAAGCCAATATTGCAAGCTAGCTTGTCTCCTTGTTTGTCATGTTAATTAATGCATATTTTTCTATACCACCAACAATAAGTCAATGCTCTCACTCCTTTTAGATGATTAATGAGGCGCACGCAAGCCAAACTTCTCACACCCACATGTATGCAAGGGATAATTAATGTCCTCCTTTGCTAGTACGAGATGAATATTATCAATTTTGTCTCGATTAGTGTTTGTGGCCTTGTATAGTTGCAAATTATAATTTTGATTGTGGCTTTGTATATAAAAATGAAGGGAGTATAAGATGGTAACTTGGCTTCTTTTTATTTTCCTTTTCGGTAGGACTCTCCTAACCGAGACCTTCTTTTTAGCCCTACGAACAGATCAACTTTGCATCAGATGAGCAGCTCATCGCAGTAGAGGGGACTTATGGGCATTGCAGCTATGTTCGGGCAGTGGTTGTCACCTCGCTGACGTTCCGTACAGACAAGGGGAGAACATACGGGCCATATGGCAAAGAGACCGGGACTCCCTTCTCCATCCCGGCCGCGAATGGATGCATCGTAGGCTTCTGGGGACGTTCCGGCTGGCTGCTTGACTCCATCGGTGTTTACATCAGGCCGTGCCAAGCTCTCATGGCAGCTTAAGAAGCAACCACGGTTGTTATGGTTCCTTATGATATCCACTAGGAGGAACCGGAAGAATGTAATATACACATACACTGTTTTACCATCACGCTATTGTGTGTAGTTGTACTATGTAATTTCAGAAAATAAGCTGCGAGACATGTGGACGTTTATCTCTTGAAGCGAACATATAAATGATCAAAGTTTCTGAATGTGTTTTACGACTAAAGTACAAGAAAATCTGCCATTTATATGGAAGACAGAAAATATTGTATGGAAAAGATAATCTTAAGGTGTATTATTATTCGAGACCGACTATGCATCACGCACCTGAAAAAAAGTTTCATCAGTCACTTCTACTCTAGACCATCTGATCTTCATCCAACGACTGTAAATAAATCGCGGTATTATTCATCATCTACCTCTGGCTTCTTCTTCCTTGCACAGCCGCAGGCCCGCCCAGGCCTAACCGTCTGCCTGCCCCCCCCTCCCCCCGCGGCTAGCGGCTAGCGCCACCTCGCCGCCCCATCCTCTGAGGGAGTCTTGGACTAAGGGGTCCTCCGGTGTCCGGACAATTTGATATGGGCCGGACTGGTGGGCCGTGAAGATACAAGGCACAAGACCTTTCCCCGTGTCCGGATGGGATTCTCATTTGCGTGGATGGCAAGCCTAGCGTTTAGATGTATTATTTCCTTTCTCTGTAAACCGACTCTGTACAACCCTAGACCCCTCTGATGTATATATAAACCGGAAGATTTAGTCCATAGAGACTAAGACAAATCACATAGGCTAGACATCTAGGGTTTAGCCATTACGATCTCGAGGTAGATCGACTCTTGTAACCCCTATACTCATCAAATACAATCAAGCATGACGTAGGGTTTTACCTCCATTAAGAGGGCCTGAACCTTGGTAAACATCGCGTCACCCTTGTCTGCTGTTTCCTTCGATCCTCAGACGCACGGTTCGAGACCCCTACCTGAGATCGGCCGGTTTTGACACCGACATTGGTGGTTTCATTGAGAGTTCCACTGTGTCGTCAACAGAAGGTTCGATGGCTCATTTGATCATCAACAATGATGCCGTTTTTGGGGAAGCTTTCCTCCCCGGCCATATTTTTGTGTTCGGCGGCTTCATTATGCGTGCCAACTCAATTGGCCACCTCGAATAGATTGATAGCTACGTCCCTGGTCATCAGATCAATTTTGGGAACCTAAATTATGTCGCCGATATCCGAGGAGACTTGATCTTCGAAGGGTTCGCGGCCCCGACGACCGCTCTGGCCTTAGATCCGGAGCAAACCACGGTCCGAAGATGGGAGTTTGGAGCCCACCGGACTCTCCGCTGCAAACCACACTATTGAAGATCTAGAGGCGATTGTGTCCATGGCAAACTCAGAATCAGACCGGGTTCCTCCTATCACTGAAAGGCCGGACTCGCCCCTAGACTCCAGACCCGAACTCTCGAAGTTCATGCCAAGCAAGCATGGCCAAGAGGCCTTCGCCCCGGCCGGCCTCGCGGACTCTCGTTTCCCCGTTCAATCCTCGCCCTTAAATGAGGCTCTAGACTTAATGCGGTCCCTCGCTGTTACTGAGGAATCACCTCCGAACTATGCCCAGCCCGAATCAGGGGCTGGGAGCAGGGAATTTTACGTCCCACCCGCCACCCACTTCATAGCCACTGTCGACGACTTAACCGACATGCTGGATTACACCTCCGAAGACATCGACGGCGTGGACGACGATGCCAGAGACGAACAAGGCCAAGACCCGCCGTTTACTGGATGCTGCACGGCCACCTCCACATACAACGTGTATATGGTGGATACACCCAAAGAAGATGATGGCGAAGGCAGAAAGGATTCGGTTGAGGAGAAACCTGCTGAGGCTCCACCGAAGCGTCGACGCTAGCGACGCCGCTCAAAATCGTGTCGTGGCAAAGACAGTAATACCGGCACCGGAGATGATAACACTCCGGAGGGTGCCGAAGACCCTGAAGCCCCCGTCCAGCCCACATCCGGACAGGGCGATGTGGAGAAGGGGCAAGTTAACCCCGACGGTCCGGTCGAGAATGAGGACTCGGAGGATAGCAACTATCTACCGCTCTCCGAACACGATGTCAGCCTCGGCAACGAAGATTTCCTCGTGCCGAAGGAACCCCTCGAGCAGGAGCGCTTCAAGCGCCAACTAATAGTCACTTCAAGAAGCCTAAAAAAGAAGCAGCAATGGCCCCAAGCCGAACAGGATATGCTCAACGACAAATGGACACAGGTCCTAGCTGCCGAAGAATATGGCCTACAACGCCTAACAAAGAGCTATCCGAAGCGTCGGCTACTGCCACAATTCGACAACGAGGCCTTTGAGCCAACAATCGAAACATGAGCGCGTTGATGAACCAGACCGGCCACTGCGTGGGCGAGATAAAGCGGCCACCTACGCCGAACACCAACCCGCACCACCTCGCCGTAAGGGCAGAGAGATAGCGGCTCCAGGATACACCTACGACCTACGACAAGACCTGAGTAATAGAGCAGGCCAAACAAGATCAATCTATGGATCAAAGGGACGCGCCCCAACACGAGAAGACGGCCGTCAAGCTTGGCCTGACAGGCATAACCTCACCAGGGCCGAAAACCGCATACGGATGTCATCCGAACTTCGTCGTGACGTCGCCCAATATAGAGGCGCCGCACACCCCTTATGCTTTACCGACGAGGTAATGCATCACTAGTTCCCAGAAGGGTTTAAACCCGTAAACATTGAATCATACGACAGCGCGACAGATCCCGCAGTATGGATTGAAGATTTCCTTCTCCATATCCACATGGCCCGCGGTGACGATCTCCACGCCATCAAATACCTTCCCTTGAAACTGAAAGGACCAGCACGACATTGGCTAAACAGCCTCCCAAAGAAATCTATTGGTAGCTGGGAAGACCTGAAGGACGCCTTTAGAGACAACTTCCAAGGTACCTATGTCCGGCCTCCGGACGTTGATGACCTCAGTCACATAGTCCAGCAACCCGGAGAGTCAGCCCGGAAACTTCGGACCAGGTTCTTAATTAAAAAGAACCAAATTGTCGATTGTCCGGATGCCGAAGCCCTCGCGGCCTTTAAACACAGCGTCCGTGACGAGTGGCTTTCCCGACATCTCGGCCAAGAAAAACCAAAGTCTATGGCAGCCCTCACCGCACTTATGACCCGCTTTTACGCGGGAGAAGATAGCTGGCTAGCTCGTAGAAGCAACAGCACCAGCGACCCTGGCATCTCCGAAGCCAGAGATGGCAACGACAGGCCACGACGCAACAAACACAAGCGTCGAAGCAACAATGAAGATACCAAAGACATGGCGGTCAACGCCGGATTCAGTGGCTCTAAACCCGGTCAGCGGAAGAAGCTATTCAAAGGAAACAAGGATGGTCCATCTAGTTTGGACCGAATACTAGATCGGCCTTGCTAGATCCACGGCACCCCAGATAAACCTGCCAATCATACCAACAGAAATTGTTGGGTCTTCAAACAGGCTGGTAAGATAAACACCGAACATAAGGGGAAATGTCCGCCTAGCGAGGATGATGATGAGCCTCACCCAACAAACACAGGGGGCAAAAGAAATTTCCCCTCGAGACAAAAACAGTGAATATGATCTATGTCACTCATATCCCCAGGCGGGAGTGCAAGCACGCACTAAGGGACGTTTACGCCATAGAGCTAGTCACCCCAAAATTCAATCCCATGGTCGGCTTGCCCGAGCACTTTTGACTATAGATACCATCTGACCAGTATTCGTCAAGAGGTTCGGTAACACTGTTCCTCGACCCTATCATCGACGGATTCCATCTCACGCGAGTCCTTATGGACGGAGGCAGCAGTCTTAACCTGCTTTATCAAGACACTGTCCGTAAAATGGGTATCGATCCCTCAAGGATCAAGCCCATCAAAACCACCTTTAAGGGAGTAATACCCGGTGTAGAGGCCTGCTGCACGGGGTCAATACGCAGGAGGTAGTCTTCGTCTCACCGGATAACTTGCGAAGCAAAGATTAAATCTTCGACATCGTCCCCTTCCGCAGTGGTTACCATGCACTGCTCAGACGAACCGCTTTCGCCCGTTTCAATGCAGTCCCGCACTACGCATATCTGAAGCTCAAGATGCCTGGACCACACGGCGTTATAACAGTCAATGGAAACATGGAGCGCTCCCTCCGTACCGAGGAGCATACCGCGGCCCTCGCAGCTGAAGTACAGGGTGGCCTTATCAAGCCGAATACTACATCGGCAGTCAAGCCCCTGGACACCATCAAGCGAGTCCGGTCCACCCTGCAGAATGACAGTCCGGCTCATCTAGAGCTAGATTAGCAATTCATCCTCTGTCAAAACCCCAACCTGATCGCATCATATGTACCGCGCGTACATAACTATGCACTAAAAATACCATGGGTAAGGACGGAGGCACACTATAAACAAAAGTCCATAATACGGCTCAACGCTATTTGGACCCTCATATTCTCCCCCTTTTCTTCTTATTTTTGTTTTTAGGTTCTTTACAACCCAAATCACTTTTTCGATGGTGCCAAGGGCCCTTTTCCAGGTCCCCTATGCATAATCGGCCGTTGATCCTCTCAAAGGATCATACACCAAGGTGAAAAGTGGCGCAGACGTGCGGCAGAGTGTCCAAAGGATCTTCAAGACCACCTCTTATTTTTTAGGACCTGTATACAGCTTTCCCTTGTTCCCAAATTCTTGGCATGTAAAATAGCCTTGATGATTATGGCATTCTCTATAAGAGCACGTTTGACGTACCAATCAGAATATAGCGGAAACAGTTTTGTCCTAGCTTATTCGGTATTGGCCTATTCCATAATCTGTTTCCGTCTTCACGACTGATTGACATACACACATTGGCTTCAATTGCCAGGGGCTTTATTCGGCCACAAACATTGAAAAACAAAAAGTCCGAACACTTTTATAGTACACTTCGGTGTCCCGAATGCCGCATTATATGCATCGGCTCCGAATCATGTCTTTGGTCAATAGTTGGGTTGCCCGGCTCCTGTGGTTACCACCTTACGTTCCGCTTGTTCGACTAAGGTAGTAATGGTAGAACTACTGCGATTGTGTTTCCGGCTCGTCCGATCAAATACCTCAGTAGAGAAAGCCGAAAACTGACTGTCATGATATGGCGAGAGCTGGTCAGTGGTTCGGTGACTTATTAAATCTTTTCACAATTTTTCCGTATTACACGAAGGACTGGCCTTCACCCGGTGAGGATTCTAAAGCACCCAAATTCGGATAGCCGAACAACACCAGGGGCTAAGCCTATAATCCCATTGTCAAACTCCTATGGCTAAGTGAGAGTGGTAAAGCTCCATAGTCTGATTGCCTAGTTCGCTGCACGATCACCTCCTTTACGGACCAAGACGTTGGGACAAGAGTGGTCACATGCTATTCCGAACACCCCCATAGTATCTGCGTGGGGGCTGAAGTCGACGACTGGCAAACTTTCAGATACAACAAACGACTGCACATGAGGAAAATAATTTGAGATAGATAAGCAAGCATATTATAGAAAGGCCTTGTTTCATAATATAAAGTCTGGACAGCCCGGATACATTCATTCAAATATCATATCTTTCGAGAATTAACCCTCTATTAAACGGGCTCCTTCTAGGACATCTTCAAAATAGCGCTCCGGCTTGCGATAGTCCTTGCCTTCGGGCGGCCCTCCAACTACTACGACGGTGGCCTTCATCTTTGCCCAATGCATCTTGACGCGGGCAAAGGACATCCGGGCACCCTCAATACACGAGAGCTCTTAACAGCTTCAATTCGTGATAGGGCGTCGGTAAGCCGCCTGACCAAGCCGAAGTAGCTGCCAGGAATGGGTTCGGCTGGCCATAACTGGACTATGATGTCCTTCATGGCCAATCTGGACATCCTATGCAACTCCACCAGCTGCATCATCTGGTCGTTCAACAGCGCTGGACGCTCCTGCGCCAGGTATTGCGACCAGAAGAGTTTCTCCGTCGTGTTCCCCTCTTGGGCCCGGAAAAACTTCGCAGCGTTAGCGGCGCTCCCCGGAAGATCCGCAAACGCATCTGGAGAACTCCACAAGCGAGTAAGCGGGGCATATTCTTGACTGCCAAATTTACTCTGCAAAAGAAAGGGCTTACCAGCCGCTATCTGCTCAGTCTACTTAATCTCCTCGCGCACCGCCCGGGACTCTGTCTGTGCCTCCCTGGCCTCTTGGAGAGCCTTGGAGAGTTCGACTTCTTGAGCCTTATTATCCTTCTCCAAGGCCCCACACTTACAAGCAGCATCTTTGAGCTCTTGCTCGACTTCGGTCACCCTCTCCTCATACTGACGGAGGGTGGCCTGGTCAGCCTTTAAATCTGCAACCGCTTTATCAGCGGCCCCTCTACTCTCCCGCTCCTGCTCTTGGACTTGCGACAAGGTTCCCTTGAGAGTCTCGATCTCGGTCGCACTACCTGCAAATCATTTACACAAGCAAGTGTGTTAGCTTAAAACTCCTCGAATATATTTCAATCGTACAAGTATGTACCTTGTGCCTCATCAAACCGTTTGTTAATACGATCGAGGTCATCATCAGCCAGTTTCAGTTTTCGTTTGAGCTCGGAAACTTCAGCGGCCTGAGCGGTCGCCGCCAACAGGGAAGCCCGTATATTTAATAGATATGTATGTCACCTTCTGAGATATTCATTTGATCCTTTGTTCGGCTTTGTCCAAAACCGAACATAGTCTCAGGGGCTATGATAACCCACAAGTATATGGGGTCGTTTGTAGCCTTCTTCGATAAATAAGAGTGTCGAACCCAACGAGGAGCTAAAGGCAGAACAAATATTCCCTCAAGTTCTATCGACCACCGATACAACTCTACGCACACTTGACGTTTGCTTTACCGAAAACAAGTATGAAACTATTTTGTAGGTGTGATGCTAGAACTACTTTGCAAGAATAAAACTAGAAGTACTTTGCAAGATAATAAAAGTTAGGTGTTTAGTAAAAGGGTTTGTGTCAACAAGAAAGTTATTTGTTGCTAGGCAATCGACAACAAGTACCGGCAATCATTCTTGCAACTTTATATGAGGGAGAGGCATGAGCTAACATACTTTCTCTACCTGGATCATATACACTTATGATTGGAACTCTAGCAAGAATCTGCAACTACTAAAGATCATTAAGGTCGTGAAACCCAACCATACCATTAAGTATCAAGTCCTCTTTATCCCATACACCATAGCCCACCTACTCGGGTTTAAACTTCTGTCACTCTCGCAACCCACCATAAGCGAACCATGAACATATTGCAACACCCTACAGCGGGGGGCCCTCACGTTTGCGCAAGAACGGAGGGCACCGTAGGACAGCATCATAAATAAAATATACAATCATACCAACCAAGATCACGATTAACCCATAGAACAAAACGGATCTACTCAAACATCATAGGATAACCATAGATCATTGGGAAATAATATATGGAGTTGAGCACCATGTTTAAGTAGAGATTACAGCAGGGAGAACAAGTGTTACACCGCTGCATAGAGGGGGACAAAGTTGGTGTTGACGGTAGCAAGATTGTTGATGTAGATCGCCGTCCCGATTGTTGCCCCGGCGGCACTCCGGCACCACTGAAAGCGAGGGGGAGAAAGCCCCCCTCCTCCTTCTTCTTCCTTGGCCTGCCCCCTAGATGGGAGGAGAGTTCCCCCTCTGGTCTATGGCCTCCATGGAGGTGGAGGGGTAGGAGCCCCTCCGAGACTGGATGTCCCTCTCTGTTCTCTTCTGTTTCGCGTTCCCCAGATCTGGCCGAAAACCGTTTCTTATATTTCGAGAGATCCATAACTCCGGTTGCACTGAGATTTTAACACAATTTTTTTCTGGATATAAGCTTCCTTGCACCCGAAGTAGAGCTCCAACCGACGTACGAGGTGAGCACAACCCACCACCACGTGCCTGGCTCATGGGTGGTGCACTGGTGTCTTGTGCCCTGTGTGGGCCTCCGTTTGCGGTGATTCCAACACCCAAAAATCACATATATTCCAAAATAATTCTCCATAAAATTTTATTGCATCTGCACTTCGTTTGATATGGATATTCTGTGTTACAAAAAACATGCAAAAAAGAGGAACTGGCACTGGGCACTGGATTAATAGGTTAGTCCAATAAATCATATAAAAAGTTGCCAAAAGTATGTAAAAGTTGTATAATATTGGCATGAAACAATAAAACTTATAGATACGACGGAGACGTATCAGCATCCCCAAGCTTAATTCCTGCTCGTCCTCGAGTAGGTAAATGATAAAAAAGATAATTTTTGATGTGGAATTCTAGCTAACATAAACTTGATCATATGTCTAGTCATGGGATGAATATTGAGACATAAGTGATTCAAAGCAATAGTCTATAATTTGACATAAAGACATCAATACTCAAGCATCCCAACAAACAATCATGTCTTTCAAAATATCAATGCTAAAGAAAGCTATCCCTACAAAATCATATGGTTTTTTTTCATGCTCTGTCTTCTTAACAGAAAGTATTTATCATGCACAACCCCGATGACAAGCCGAGCAATTGGTTCATACTTTTTAACACGCTTCAGCTTTTTCAACCCTCACGCAATACATGAGCGCAAGCCATGGATATAGCATTACGGGTGGAATAGAGTATGATGATAGGGGTAAATATAGAGAAGACAAAAAGTAATAAAGTCTCACATCGACGCGGCTAACCAACAGGATATGGAGATGCCCATCAATCGATATCAAGCGAGGAGTAGGGATTGCCATGTAACGAATGCACTAACAGCTATAAGTGTATGAAAGCTCAATATGAAACGAAGTGGGTGTGCATCTAATCCTATAATGAAAAATTCCCACTAGTATATGAAAGCGACAACATAGGAGACTCTCCATATGAAAAACATGGTGCTACTTTGAAGCACAAGTGTGGTAAAGGATACTAACAATGCCCCTTCTCTCTTTGTTTATTTATTTTTTCTTTTTCTTTTCTTTATTTTTTCTTTTTCCTTTTTTATTTTTTATTTTTATTTTCTCTCATTGTGTGGAGTCTCATCCCGACTTGTGGGGGAATCATAGTCTCCATCATCCTTTCCTCACTAGGGCTCTAAAAATGAAAATTGATGATCATCACACTTCTATTTACTTATAACTCAAAAGAAATAAAAATTACAACTCGATACCTTTGAAAAAGTATGACTCTATATGAATGCCTCTGGCATGTACCAGGATGTGCAATGATCTAGCGTAACATGTATGAAAAATGATGAACGGTGGCTGAGCCACAACTACTGTCAGCTATATGATCATGCAAAGCAATATGACAATGAATGCTCAAGTCATCAAACGGAAGCAGTGGAAGTTGCATGGCAATATATCTCGGAATGGCCATGGAAAAGCCATAATAGGTAGGTATGGTGGCTGTTTTGAGGAAGATGTAATAAGGCTTATGTGTGATAGAGTGTATCATATCACGGGGTTTGGATGCACCTGTGAAGTTTGCACCATGTCTCGATGTGAGAAAGGGCAATGCACGGTACCGTGGAGGCTAGCAAATTGCGGAAAGGTAAGAGTTCGTATAATCCATGGACTCACATTAGTCATAAAGAACTCATATACTTATTGCAAAAGTTTATTAGCCCTCGAAGCAAAGTACTACTACGCATGCCCCTAGGGGGATAGATTGGTAGGAAAAGACCATCGCTCGTCCCCGACCGCCACTCATAAGGAAGACAATCAATAATAAATCTTGCCCCAACTTCATAGCAGAATGAGAGACTATACGTGCATGCTTCGGGAATCACAAACCTTAACACCAATGTTCTTACTAAACACAACCATCTACTAGTACCTCCCACATATTCCATCTCTATATCGCAAAACTATTGCAAGGAATCAAACATATCATATTCAGTGATCCACAAGTTTTATGTAGGATTTTATGACTAACCATGCAATTGACCAATTCATGTTGGCTCTCTAAATAGATACAAGTGAAGCATGAGAGTTTAATTATTTATACGAAATATCACACTCTAATAAATATAAATGAAGCAAAAGAGCATTCTTCAAACAATAGTTTTCTATGTGAAGAGAAACAGGCAATCCAAACTTCAAATGATATAAGTGAAGCACATGAAACATTCTATAAAGCCATACTCAAAAGATATAAGTGAAGTGCAATGAGCATTCTATAAATCAACCATGCACTATATCATACAAGCATGGTGCATAAAAGAAAAATGAAAACTAAATGCAAAAGATGCTCCAAGATTTACACATATCATGTGAACGAAACGAATCCGAAAACATACCGATACTTGTTGAAGAAAGATGGGATGCCTTCCGGGGCATCCCCAAGATTAGATGCTTGAGTCTCCTTGAATATTTACTTGGGGTGCCTTTGGAATCCCCAAGCTTGAGCTCTTGCCTCTCCTCCTTCTCCTCATATCGAGATCTCCTCGATCTTTGATCACTTCATCCACACAAAACTCAACCGAACTTTTAGTGGCGGGGTTAGTGAATATCGCAATGAAATCCCATCATGTACTGCTGTAACATTATTTTATATTTATAAACAAACATTACCCACTGTATGCTATCACAATTCTATGGCCCCAAGTCAAGGAGGCTTCAAAAAGAATTCAAACATACGCAAATAATGAAGCTATAACAGCAATCTGTGAAAACATGGCAGTCTGTAAAGATTCGAACATCCACCATACTTCTGTAACTCAAATAATTCTGAAAAATTAGGACAAAATAAAACTTTTGTATAGAAATACAGCACAAAAAGTTTCAGAACTGTTTAAAGTTCCAGTAAAAAATGTAAAATCGATCACTACAACCAAAGTTTCTGTTTTGTACCGCACAAACCAACAAGCAATTTAATCATCCTAAAGGCAAACCTTGGCACATTATTTTTATAGTACAATGGATTCATACAAGGGGATAATTTTTTGTGAGAATCTTCATGAAAAATTCTACATTGTTTCCATGAGCATGAACACAAGTGTTCAAGGTCAACCCTCACTTCTCCAATGCATAACTTCCAACCGCTTCTCTTTTGTGAAAAGGTTTTTAAGTTTCCCTCTATATTTTTTCTTTTCAAACTTTATAAAAGCACTCAATAGAAAGAAATGACTCTCTAAAACTTCTGGGTTGCCTCCCTGGCAGCGCTTTCTTTAAAGCCATTCAGCTAGGCATAAAGTGCTCAAGTAATGAATCCACCCGGATCCCAAGGTATATCGAAGCCAATTTTAATTAACAATAATTTGACATTTAGTAATGAGCACAAAGCAACATATATCATGCAATGACGAAGTCTAAATCTCTTCCTATGCATCGGCATGTCATACAAGAACAATTCATGCACATCAAGTAAAGGCCAATACATAGCATAAGCAATTTCATGCAATTCAATCGTGTTGGAAACATAAAGAGGCGGAGGTGTAGTTCCTCTCTCATAATAATTGCAAGTAGGAGCAGCAAGCACATGCATATTATATTCATCAAAATCATCATGTGCAAAGGTAAAAGGCAACACATCAATGTAATCCTTAATAAGTGCAAACTTCTCTGATATAGTGTAGCCTGGAGAATTCAAAAAGATAATAGGACTATCATGTGTGGGTTCAATAGCAACAATGTCATTCTTAATATAAGGAATTATAGCAAGTTCATCTTCATAAGCATAATTCATATTGGCATCATGGCCACAAACATAGCAATCATCAAGTTCATCAAAAAGGAATATTTCAAAAGAATCAACGTGATCATAGCAATTATCATAACATTCATCATTCGGTAAGAATGAAGGGGCATTAAACAATGTATGGGATAAAGAGTTACTCTCATTAGAAGGTGGGCATGGGTGATCAATCTGCTCTTCCTCCTTTTGTTCTTCGCTCTCCTCCTCATCTTTTTCATCCAATGAGCTCACAGTTTCATCATTTTCTTCTTCCATAGACTCCTGCAAAATGTTAGTCTCTTCTTGGACAGCGGAGGAGTACTCAATATATGGTTTAACATAGGCATTAAAAGCATAATTATCATAACAATATTTAAGTATGGAAAGATTTTTGGATTTGTAAAGAGTAGCATCATACTTTTCAATCAAAGAAGCAATTTCATAAGCACCCTTAAAAGAAACAAATTCTTCAATTTGTTCAATATCAAAGTAATTATAAACACCTTTGGCATAAGAAGATACGATTCCATTATCAATAAACTCACATTGATAGGGAAGGTGTTTCTTAGGGTCTTTAGAACAACAAGTAAAATCATATAATTCACATAAATTCCAAGCATAGCATTGCATAGTATTAATTTGATGCTGTAAAAGTTTCCCTTTTTGAGATAAATGGTGTCACACAAAACAAGCATGCTCATCTAATGATTTTCCCTCAACTAAGCTAGTTGGGTTTTCAGCACGAGCACAAATGGATCGGAGATGATCCAAGTAGAAAGCTTCAGTAGTATGATAGATTTTGGGTGGTTCTTCAACCATTGGTTTAGTAGGCACAACTTTTTTTTGGTATTTTGCGTTTCCCACCCATAACTAAAGATAGAAAACAAGAGCACAAAAATAAAAGTTACTTAGTGATAAAGCAAACAAGCACACATGAGAATATTCACCCCATGCTATTGCTCCCCGGCAACGGTGCCAGAAAAAGGTCTTGATAACCCACAAGTATATGGGGTCGTTTGTATCCTTCTTTGATAAATAAGAGTGTCATAGGATAACCATGGATCATTAGGAAATAATATATGGAGTTGAGCACCATGTTTAAGTAGAGATTACAGCGGGGAGAACAGGTGTTACACCGCTGCATAGAGGGGGAGAAAGTTGGTGTTGACGGTACCAAGATTGTTGATGTAGATCGCCGTCCCGATCGTTGCCCTCGCGGCACTCTAGCTCCACCGGAAGCAAGGGGGAGAGAGCCTCCCTCCTTATTCTTCTACCTTGCCCCCCCCTAGATGGGAGGAGGATTCCCCCTCTGGTCCATGGCCACCTTGGCGGTGGAGGGGCAGGAGCCCCTCCGAGACTGGATCTCCCTCTGTGTTCTCTTCTGTTTTGCGTTCCTTGGATGTGGCCGAAAACCGTTTCTTATATTCCGGGAGATCCGTAACTCTGATTGCGCCGAGATTTTAACACGATTTTTGATAAGTCACCAATGTATCTATAATTTTTGATAGTTCCATGCTATTATATTATCTGTTTTGGATGTTTAATGGGCTTAATTATACACTTTTATATTATTTTTGGGACTAACCTACTAACCCAAGGCCTAGTGCAAATTGCTGTTTTTTTTTTGCCTATTTCAGTGTTTCGCAGAAAAGGAATATCAAACGGAATGAAACTTCGGGAGAGTTATTTTTGGAACAAACGTGATCCAGGGGACTTGGAGTAGACGTCAAGAAAGAAGCGAGGAGGCCACGAGGCAGGGAGGCGCGCTTGCCCCCCTGGGCGCGCCCCCACCCTCGTGGGCCCCTCGTAGCTCCACCGACCTACTTCTTCCTCATATATATATATATATATATATCCATATACCCCAAAAACATCCGGGAGCACCACGAAACCCTATTTCCACCGCCGCAACCTTCTGTACCCAAGAGATCCCATCTTGGGGCCTTTTATGAAGCTCCGCCAGAGGGGGAATCGATCACGGAGGGCTTCTACATCAACACCATAGCCTCTCCGATAATGTGTGAGTAGTTTACCACCGACCTTTGGGTCCATAGTTATTAGCTAGATGGCTTCTTCTCTCTCTTTGGATCTCAATACAAAGTTCTCCTCGATCTTCTTGGACATCTATTCGATGTAATTCTTTTTGCGGTGTGTTTGTTGAGATCCGATGAATTGTGGGTTTGTGATCAAGTTTATCTATGAACAATATTTGATTCTTCTTTGAAATCTTTTATGTATGATTTGTTATCTTTGCAAGTCTCTTCGAATTATCAGTTTGGTTTGGCCTACTAGATTGATCTTTCTTGCAATGGGAGAAGTGCTTAGCTTTGGGTTCAATCTTGTGGTGTCCTTTCCGAGTGACAACAGGGGAAACAAGGCACGTATTGTATTGTTGCCATCGAGGATAAAAAGATGGGGTTTATATCATATTGCTTGAGTTTATCCCTCTACATCATGTCATCTTGCCTAATGCATTACTCTATTCTTATGAACTTAATACTCTAGATGCATGTTGGATAGCGATCGATGTGTGGAGTAATAGTAGTAGATGCAGAATCGTTTCGGTCTACTTGTCGCGGACGTGATGCCTATATACATGATCATGCCTAGATATTCTCATAATTATGCACTTTTCTATCAATTGCTCGACAGTAATTTGTTCACCCACCGTAAAACTTATGCTATCTTGAGAGAAGCCACTAGTGAAACCTAATAAAATAGATTGGAAACTTATATGATGGAAAATAGACCCGAGGGGCATAGGTTTCACTAGTGGCTTCTCTCAAGATAGCATAAGTATTACGGTGGGTGAACAAATTATTGTTGAGCAATTGATAGAAAAGCGAATAATTATGAGAATATCTAGGCATGATCATGTATATAGGCATCACGTCCGTGACAAGTAGACCGACTCCTGCCTGCATCTACTACTATAACTCCACACATCGACCGCTATCCAGCATGCATCTAGAGTATTAAGTTCATAAGAACAGAGTAATGCATTAGGTAATATGACATGATGTAGAGGGATAAACTCAAGAAATATGATATAAACCCCATCTTTTTATCATCGATGGCAACAATACAATACGTGTCGCTTCCCTTTCTATCACTAGGATCGAGCACCGCAAGATTGAACCCAAAGCTAAGCACTTCTCCCATTGCAAGAAAGATCAATCTAGTAGGCCAAACCAAACTGATAATTCGAAGAGACTTGCAAATATAACCAATCATGCATAAAAGATTTCAGAGAAGAATCAAATATTATTCATAGATAGACTTGATCATAAACCCACAATTCATCGGATCTCGACAAACACACCGCAAAAAGAGTTACATCGAATAGATCTCCAAGAAGATCAAATAGAACTTTGTATTGAGATTCAAAGAGAGCGAAGAAGCCATCTAGCTAATAACTATGGACCCGAAGGTCTGAAGTAAACTACTCACACATCATCGGAGGGGCCATGGAGTTGATGTAGAGGCCCTCCGTGATCGTTGCCCCCTCCGACGGAGCTCCGGAAAAGGCCCCAAGATGGGATCTCTTGGGTAAAGAAGGTTGCGGGGGTGGAAATAGGGTTTCGTGGTGCTCCTGGATGTTTTTAGGGTATATGAGTATATATAGGAGGAAGAAGTAGGTCGGTTAAGCCACGAGGGGGCCATGAGGGGGGAGGGCGTGCCCAGGGGGGTAGGCGCGCCCCTTGCCTCGTGGACTCCTCGTCCATTTCTTGACGTCCACTCCAAGTCCTCTGGATCACATTTGTTCCAAAAATGACGTTCCCGAAGGTTTCATTCCGCTTGGATTCCATTTGATATTCCTTTTCTACTCAAGATTATATAATAGCATGGATCAATCAAAAATTATATAATAACAAACAAAAATTACATTATAGCATGGAACAATCAAAAATTATAGATACGTTGGAGACGTATCAATGCTCAAGAGGTAGCAATTTTGTCGGATATAAGCTTCCTTGTGCCTGAAGTAGACCTCCAACCGACGTACGAGGTGAGCACAACCCACCACTGTCGGATCACGGGTTCTGGCAAAACCCTTAAGGTTCGAACACTGGGGTGCGCGTGAAGATCTCCCCCCTATCGATCCTCGTCCTAACTTAGCTAAGATCTCACGAACTAACTCGACAAACTCACAACACAAAGGACACAAGATTTATAATGGTTCGGGCCACCGTTGTGGTGTAATACCCTACTCCAGTGTGGTGGTGGTGGATTGCCTCTTGGGCTGAGGATGGATAGTACAAGGGGAAGAATAGCCTCCTGAGGTTGAGGTGTTCTTGTGCTTGGTGAACTTGTGTGGTTGAGGATGATCTTAAGTATCTCCCTCCCTATGGAGGTGGCTAGTCCTATTTATAGGGGCCCTGGTCCTCTTCCCAAATATTGAGCGGGAAGGGATCCCACAACGGCCAATTTGAAAGGGGACAACTAGTACAAGCTATCCTGACAAAAGCAGTCTTCGCCTGCCAAAGGCTCTCGTGGTGATGCCGTCTTGGGCTCCATGGTGACCTCCATCTTGTCATCCTTCTGGTCTTGGTCTCGTTGCACCAATATGGAAACCTTTGCTTGATGCCTCGGTACTCCGCGCCTGCGTTTGCCCCCTTAGAACCAAAGAGGAAACAAGGACGTTGAGCGCACTGGCAGCCTGCCTGGTCTCGATCGTCATGGCTTACGTCACGACAACCTCGCGAGGTTTTTGATGAAGCTACGTACCTAGGGTAGGGTCATAGACCTGACCTAGACATCCTCCCCTAGGACAATACCCTAAAGCCAGGATCATCCAAAGGGTACCATCATCCACTCGACCAGAGACATTCCACTTAGAAGAATCAATGTCACTCGACCGTCGCAGAAGTCACTCGACGGATAGAAGAGCTAAAGCCACTCTGCATGAGCAATGGTCGAGCATTTACTTATAGGCTTAATTATCATTTATAGCACTTTAGTGCGGGCGTTACCAGTAACGTTCCCTCTTCAATGTACCTTAAACCCTCTATGACGTGGGCTGGCCGGGGTCCTGGCGCACTCTATATAAGCCACCCCCTCCACAGGCACAAGGTTCGCACCCCCTGTAACTCACACGCATATAATCCAGTTGACCGCCTCAGGGCTCCGAGACGTAGGGTTGTTACTTCCTCCGAGAAGGGCCTGAACTCGTAAAACTCGTGTGTACAACTCCTCCATAGCTAGGATCTTGCCTCTACATTCCTACTCCTCTATTCTACTGTCAGACTTAGAACCACGACAGTTGGCGCCCATCATGGGGCCGGTGTCTTAGCGACTTGTTGGAGAAGTTGCGTTTTTCCGATCCCCATCAACATGGTTTCGGGCGGAGGTTTGGCCGAGGGCCGCGAGATCCGTCTCGGTGCGCTCGTATTCGTCCCCGACGACTCCGCTTGGCTCTAAGAAGTGCCACTTGACGTCGAGGCGCTCCCCGTCCGCGGGGCAACGCACTTTCGCACGTGCGTCCGTGGCGTCCTCCTACGGCAGCCGTCGACTCAGTATCGGTCGGCTCCTGTGCTGACCTCCCTCCCTGTAGCGCGCCGGAGCAAGCATTCCGGTTGATCGAGGCTTCAGCGGTGGGTGAGGCATGCGGTGGCTCGCCAGTCGGCCACCCCCCAAGTCGCGGCAATCGAGCCCGATGAAACTCTCTACGGCCTGTTCGACTGGCTCCGTAGAGACTGCATCTGAGTGCGACAGCAGCGACCCCGCGGTGGAAGTTTTGATGGTCAATGGACCACGCAGTCCTCCTGGCCTCACTCATGAAGACGAAAGCGACGGGGGCGGCGATCCGTCGTGTGTTCATGAAGAGTACCGCCCCGAACCCCTCTCTTCGCAGCAAAGGGAAGAACTTCACCGCCGGAACATGGATGCGCTTCACACTCCTATCATTGGAGAAACCCCTGAGGCCCAGGCCTTGGAGGAGGCGCGCTTGGCCAACTTGGCTGAGCGCACTTGACTGGAGAACCTCCGACGTGCACTCGACGAGCATGCTCGGTAGCGTATCCCCGAGTCCAGTCGACGCCAACTTTTTCCACCTCCGACTCAGGTATACCGAACTCCGTTCCAGAATCTCGCAGCTGCGGCCCGAATAGCGGAGTCAATCCAACCTTCCCACTCAAAAGCTGGTCGAGGTCTGGTGCAGATCCGGGCTTTGCTCTGTGCGGCGGGAGAGCAGAATACAATAGTATCTCAGTCGCGGAATAGGATCCATAGCAGTTCCGTGGTTGCAGACACAGTCCAGTCGGCTCACAGCCCGAGATCACCCCCGAGGCATGAAGGACGTGAGGACCGGCGAGATCAGTACAGAAACCGCGAGCAGTATGATCACCGACTCGATCACGATGATCGTCGTCGAGTGCCCATGCCTCCCCCAAGGAGTGGGTCATACGTGCCTCGGCAGCATGAGGACAGACGTCCTCACAGTGGTGGGCGATTGAACTCCTTCCCTTAGATATCAAGTTCGAGGTAAAGAAAGCTATCAAGTCCCAAGCAATAGCAGATTTCCTCGCCGAGTGGATTGAACAACAACTACCGAATCAAGTTTACTCGGAGCACTGGACCATGTTCTTTGATGGTTCCAAGATGCTGAATGGTTCTGGTGCTGGGGTGGTACTGGTATCCCCCCGAGGAGACAAGCTCAGATATGTCCTCCAGATTCACTTCGATTCCTCCAATAACGAAGCAGAATATGAAGCACTCTTGTATGGGTTGCGTATGGCCATCTCACTCGGCGTCCGTCGCCTCATGGTCTATGGCGATTCAGATTTGGTAGTCAATCAAGTGATGAAGGAGTGGGACGTCAGAAGCCTAGCCATGACTGGTTACTGCAACGCGGTGAGGAAGTTGGAAAAGAAGTTTGAGGGGTTAGAGCTCCATCATATACCCCGACTGAAAAATCAAGCAGCAGATGATTTAGCAAAGATAGGCTCCAAGAGAGAAGCTATTCCCAGTAATGTGTTCCTGGAGCATATTCATGCACCTTTAGTTCAAGAAGATCCCTTCGCTGAAGAGCCCCCGCAGCCTAAGAGTGCCACAGATCCGACTGAAGTCGAGGTCCCAGCCGTGGTCGACTTGATCATGAGGTGTTGGTCATCACTCCCGACTGGACAGTGCCATACATTGCATATATCCTTAGGAAAGATCTCCCAGAGGATGAGGAAGAGGCTCGACAGATCGTCCGTCAATCCAAGGCCTTTACTGTAATAAGAGGACAACTGTTTAGAGAAAGTGCAACTGGGGTCAGCCAGAAATGCATAACACCAGAAGAAGGCCGAGTGATCCTCCACGACATCCATTCGGGGACCTGTGGTCAGCATGCGTCCTCTCGGACCATTGTGGCCAAAGCATACTGAGCTGGATTTTATTGGCCATGAGCAAATGAAATGGCGAAAGATATAGTCGACAGATGTGAAGGCTGCTAGTTCTACTCCAATATGTCGCACAAACCTGCATCAGCCCTGAAGACCATTCCACTCATCTAGCCCTTTGCTGTTTGGGGATTGGACATGGTTGGTCCACTGAGGACTGGTAGGAGTGGCTTCACTCATGTGCTTGTAGCAGTCGACAAGTTTACCAAATGGATCGAAGCCAAGCCTATTAATAATCTTGAAGCTAGTACTGCTGTCAGCTTCATCAGAGAGTTGATATTCAGATATGGGGTTCCGCATAGCATCATCACTGACAACGGATCGAACTTCGATTCTAATGAGTTCAGAACCTTCTGCGCCTCACAAGGCACACGAGTCGACTATGCTTCAGTCGCCCATCCCCAGTCGAATGGACAAGCAGAAAGAGCAAATGGCCTTATTCTCAAAGGTCTGAAACCCCGACTGATGCGAGATCTCAAGCATGCAGCGGGCGCATGGGTTTATGAACTTCCATCAGTTCTCTGGGGATTGAGGACAACTCCCAATCGGTCGACTGGCTGAACTCCATTCTTCTTGGTCTACGGAGCTGAAGCTGTTCTACCGAGTGACTTGCTTCATAATGCACCACGAGTTGAGCTCTTCTCTGAAGATGAAGCAGAACAAGCTCGGCAAGACGCAGTCGACTTCGTAGAGGAGGAAAGAGAGATGATCTTGATCCGGTCAACCATTTATCAGCAAGACTTGCGTCGATTCCATGCTAGGCACGTGAATTGTTGAGCCTTTCAAGAGGGAGACTTAGTTCTTCGAGTGGATCAGCAGAAACCACACAAGCTCGCCCTAGCTTGGGAAGGTCCCTTCATTGTCACCAGAGTGCTCCATAATGGAGCACACCACCTTTACAATGTCGAGCATAAGAAGGACGAGCCACGAGCTTCGAATGCGGAGCTGCTCCACCCCTTTTATACTTAAGTACTCGTTCGAATAAAATGTAATAAGAAATACCTTTGTATTTTGTTTATCAAAGACAAGAGCTTTACAGTCCTCTTGAATGATTCTTGTTGCTTTTATTTGCGTCTGAAATCCCTCAGTGGGTGACTTAGCTGCGAATCCGTTTCGCCTAAGTTCCAAAGAAAATCCTACCGAGTGGTGAGCAAGCCTCTCACTCGGGGGCTTAGCTGCAAATCTGTTTCGCCTAAGTTTAAAAAATCCTACCGAGTGGTGAGCAAGCCTCTCACTCGGGGGCTTAGCTGCGGTCCAGTACTCGCCTAAGTTTGTAAAATCCTACCGAGTGGTGAGCAAGCCTCTCATTCGGGGGCTTAGCTGTAGTCCAGTACTCGCCTATGTTTGTAAAATCCTACCGAGTGGTGAGCAAGCCTCTCACTCGGGGGCTTAGCTGCAGTCCAGTACTCGCCTAAGTTTGTAAAAGCCTACCGAGTGGTGAGCAAGCCTCTCACTCGGGGGCTTAGCTGCAGTCCAGTACTCGCCTAAGTTTGTAGAATCCTACTGAGTGGTGAGCAAGCCTCTCACTCGGGGGCTTAGCTGCATTCCAGTACTCGCCTAAGTTCTAAAAATACTACCGAGTGGTGAGCAACCCTCTCACTCAAAGGCTTAGCTGCAGTCCAGTACTCGCCTAAGTTTGTAAAATCCCTACCGAGTGATGAGCAAGCCTCTCACTCGGGGGCTTAGCTGCAGTCCAGTACTCGCCTAAGTTTAAAAGTCCTACCGAGTGGTGAGCAAGCCTCTCACTCGGGAGCTTAGCTGCGGTCCAGTACTCGCCTAAGTTTGTAAAATCCTACCGAGTGGTGAGCAAGCCTCTCACTCAGGGGCTTAGCTGCAGTCCAGTACTCGCCTAAGTTTGTAAAATCCTACCGAGTGGTGAGTAAACCTCTCACTCGGGGGCTTAGCTGCAGTCCAGTACTCGCCTAAGTTTGTAAAATCCTACCGAGTGGTGAGCAAGCCTCTCACTCGGGGGCTTAGCTGCAGTCCAGTACTCGCCTAAGTTTGTAAAATCCTACCGAATGGTGAGCAAGCCTCTCACTCGGGGGCTTAGCTGCAGTCCAGTACTCGCCTAAGTTTAAAAAATCCTACTGAGTGGTGAGCAACCCTCTCACTCGGAGGCTTAGCTGCAGTCCAGTACTTGCCTAAGTTTGTAAAATCCTACCGAGTGATGAGCAAGGCTCTCACTCGGGGGCTTAGTTGCAGTCCAGTACTCGCCTAAGTTTAAAAATCCTACCGAGTGGTGAGCAACCCTCTCACTCGGAGGCTTAGCTGCAGTCCAGTACTCGCCTAAGTTTAAAAAATCCTACCGGGTGGTGAGCAACCCTCTCACTCAAAGGCTTAGCTGCAGTCCAGTACTCGCCTAAGTTTGTAAAATCCTATCGAGTGATGAGCAAGCATCTCACTCGGGGGCTTAGCTGCAGTCCAGTACTCGCCTAAGTTTAAAAATCCTAGCGAGTGGTGAGCAACCCTCTAACTCGGAGGCTTAGGTGCAGTCCAGTACTCGCCTAAGTTTAAAAAATCATACCGAGTGGTGAGCAACCCTCTCACTCGGAGGCTTAGCTGCAGTCCAGTACTCGCCTAAGTTTAAAAAATCCTACCGAGTGGTGCGCAACCCTCCCACTCGGGGGCTTACCTGCAGTCCAGTACTCGCCTATGTTTGTAAAATCCTACCGAGTGGTGAGCAAGCCTCTCACTTGGGGGCTTAGCTGCAGTCCAGTACTCGCCTAAGTTTAAAAATCCTACTGAGTGGTGAGCAACCCTCTCACTCGGAGGCTTAGCTGCAGTACAGTACTCGCCTATATTTGTAAAATCCTACCGAGTGGTGAGTAAGCCTGTCACTCGGGGGCTTAGCTGCAGTCCAGTACTCGCCTAAGTTTGTAAAATCCTACCGAGTGGTGAGAAACCCTCTCACTCAAAGGCTTAGCTACAGTCCAGTGCTGGCCTAAGTTTGCAAAATCCCTACCGAGTGATGAGCAAGCCTCTCACTCGGGGGCTTAGCTGCAGTCCAGTGTTCACCTAAGGTTTAAAATCTGTCCCTATCTGCAAGGACGATGAGGTACAGGTCGACTGCAAGCTTCCCCTTAGGAGCTGCACCACAAGTACAACGTACGCTCCATTCCTATCCGCAAGGATGACGAGGTGCAGGTCGACCGCGGCCTTGTACTCCGAGCTACGCCACAAGTACAACGTATGCTCCATCCCCATCCGCAAGGACGACGAGGTGCAGGTCGACCACGGCCTTCTTCTCCGAGCTACGCCACAAATACAATGTGCGTCCCATCCCTACCCGCAGGGATGACGAGGCGCAGGTCGATTGGACTCTCCACTTCAGGGCTACATCCCAAAGAGCAAATTCCATGCGAAGGCAAATACGAACATATTCAGAAATAAGCCAAGTTCAGATAGATCCTAAAAATTCCAGGCGACGGATCAAAAGTATTCGAGCATCAAGCCCGAAGGAGTTTAATGGTTACAGCAACCACTCGGCATCCCGAGGCAAATTTAAGGCAAGTTTAAATCTCAAAGTTTGTTCATTCGGCAGGAGGAGGGCTGGCAGGTTCAATGAATTCGTCCAAGTCGATTCCATCTGCAATCGGAGTGGCGGCAGCTATGAAAGTCTCCATGAAGGACTGGAAATCGTGCCTTTTGGTGTTGGCGACCTTGATCGCCGCCAGCTTGTCTTCGCGAGCTTCCTTGCAGTGGACTCTTACCAAGGACAATGCCACCTCAGCACCACACCGGGCAGAGGACTTCTTCCACTCTTGCACTCGACCAGGAACCTCGTTGAGCTGAGTCATCAGAGATTCGAGGTCATTTTGAAACGTCGCCCTTGGCCAGAGTGATGAGTCGATCCATGAAACTGCCACCTTTAGACGAGCGAGGTAACTTGTGACATTGGCGACACGGGATTCCAGTCGAAGCACATTCATGGAAGCCTTGTCGCCGACTGGAGAAACGATAGGGTCTAAACCTGTCTCGATCCGCCCAGTTTCCTCGTCAAAGTTTTGGCAGAATTCTGCAGCCAAAGAGTTAGTGAGTCGACTGGACAGGATTAACTTGCAAGCAGTAAAGCAGTCGGATTAAAAGGAGTACCTTCCAACATAAGATAAAGCTTCTTGGCAAGAGTTCTCAGATAGGCTTCCACGTCATTTCTCTTACGAGCCGCGGACTCCAGCTTCTCATTCAGAGCCACCTTATCCTTCTTCAGACGAGTTACCTCTCGGTTGGATTCAGTGAGAGAGGACTTCATCTTGCTTACTTCTTCTTCCAACACTCTGACCGAAGCCAGCTTCTGGTCTGCAAGGGTAGTCTTATCTTGAGCTTCCTTCTGCGCAGCTGCAAGGTCCAAGTCCTTCTTCTCCGGAGCCACCCTCATTTTCTCTGCAAAATAAGCAATCGGGTCAAATAAGAGATCGAAGAAATATTTTAAAGGACGATCGACGTGAACAGTCGACATGCAGTTACCTTCCATACCAGAAGCTTCATCTTGAGCTTTCTTCAACTTTTGTTGGGCCAGCTCCAAGTCGAGGTTGAGTTGCCTCTGCTTCTCCTCAAATTCGGTGAACTTAGAAATGAGAGTACAAGATTTCTGCAGAAGGTAAAAGACATGTCAATCGACAAGATCAAAGATTATTTACTTCTGAGTGAATAAAACTTAAAAGTTTTCTCAGACCCCAGCCGACTGCCCGCAGTCGACCGCAGTCTCGGGGACTACACCCAGCGGGTGCACTTGGCGTGCCCCCACTGATTCAGACGCCCCTCGACCGGTCCGCCCGGGTCGAGTAAAAAAAAGAAAGAGAGAAGAACTATTCAGACCCTGGCCGAATGCCAGCAGTCGATCGCGGTCTCGGGGACTACACCCAGTGGGTGCACTTGACATGCCCCCACTGGTTCAGATCCCACTCGGCCGGTCCGCCCGGGTCGAGTGGAAGAAAGGAAAGTGAAAAGTACTCAGACCCAAGTCGACTGCCTACAGTCAACTACGGTCTCGGGGACTACACCCAGTGGGTGCACTTAGTGTGCCCCCACCGGTTCAGATCCCACTCGCCCAGGCCGAGTAGAAGAGCGCAAATACTAAAGAAAGCAAAACACCTAGTGGGTGTACAGATTCGACGCAAACAATAAGAGATTGTATGAAAGAAAATATTTCAGGTAGCATATCCTAATAGAACAAGGTCAGTCGAAAGCCAACTTACCTGGACATTGGCCTGAAGAGCCGCGCTGGCATCATAAGCAGCCTGGTTCTTCTCGTGCACCATCTTCATCCGCTCCATCATCATGTTAGCCTGATGGATAGCCTCTGCAGCGGCGTCCGACTGGCTTTCCGGAACATGATAGTTGGTGAAGAAAGGGGTAGACGGCCCAGATGCGGCAGCCTGGAGCTCCGAAGCATGGGGTTGGGCGGCTGAAGGAAACACTGGTACAATCGACGATGCAGGGCGCTCACTCGACAATGGGACAGCAAAAGTTACAGAGGCCCCGTCTGCATCTTCAGGTTGTTGGACAATTGGTTCCGTCATCAGTCCCGGTTGAGATGTCTTGCTAGCTGCCACTTTTTTGTTCTTTCTAGGCCTTGGGGCCACATCTTCATCATCATCCGGAAGCTCGATAACATTGGGTGGGGCTGCAAATAAATTAGTCGACCCCAAGTGAATCGCCAGAATTTGATCGACCAAATAATCAAGAACAAGATCACGAGAATTTTACCTGGGTTAGAGGTAACCGCGTCTTCCATTCCCTCGTCTCGGTACTGGTGGGAAGAAGTTCCAGAGGTAGCATTACTGCAAATGTCAACTTTCAGTCCGTTACGTTCTGTTGTACGAGTCGACCAAAAAATCGGGTCAGATGATTAGCCGGAGATGGTGGGAATGGTCACTTTTGATTCCGGGTAAAGCCTTCGGCGGTTTGGAGGATTTGGCCTTCAATGGTTTCGGCGCAGGAGGCGGCGCGGTCTTCAGCTGTTTCGGTCCCTTCTCAGTCGGCACCGGAGAAGACGTCCGAGGGCGCTTTGAAGATTGCCCAGTCGGTGCGGCCACCAGGTCAGGGGTGTTTGCCGGGTCGTGAACGTGCTTGGACCTCCTTTCTCTGCGAGGAGGCGAGTCGACCTCTTCTTCGTCACTCGGGTCGTCGCTCTCCTCGTCCTCCTCTGCATCCGAGTGCCACTCGCCACTCTCGCCCCCGCTCGCCTCTTCCTCGACATTTTGCTCCTGCACTCCATTGGGCATCGAGTACATATCATTAAGAACCTGAAAAGACAGTGAACAAAAGAAAGACAATCGACCGTCAACAAGATTTTACATAGTGAATCAAGAGGACACTCGACAATGCAGAATCGTACCTGTTCCGGCTGGCGCAAATGGTTGAATGGAACCACCCTCCTGGACCCCCGGGGATTATCCTTGTTGCCGGTAATACCTCTCAGCCACTTCTCCACTATGTCCTCACTAACATCCTCCGGGTGGATCAGAGTGGAATCCTCGAGACCCGAGTACATCCACATCGGATGGTCACGAGCTTGGAGTGGTTGGATGCGTCGACTGAGGAAGACCTCCAGCAGGTCCATACCAGTCACTCCGTCGTGGACAAGTTGGACGACCCGCTCGACCAACACCTTCACCTGCGCCTTCTCTTCCGGGATCACTCTCAAGGAGGAGGGCTTCTCCACTCAAGCCATGGAAAAGGGGGGAAGTCCAGTCGACTGACCCGGGGTCGGCTGGTCCTTGCAGTAAAACCAGGTCGACTGCCAGCCCCGGACCTAGTCGGGTAAGATCATAGATGGGAAGGTGCTCTTGTTCCTCATTTGGATTCCAAGACCCCCGCACATCTGTATCACGTGCGTCCTCCCGTCACTCGGGTTGTCCTTCTTGACCGTCTGGGAGCGACATGTGAATGTGTGCTTGAAGAGACCCTAGTGCAGTCGGCAACCCAAGAAATTCTCGCACATAGACACGAAAGCAGCAAGGTACACGGTGGTGTTTGGAGAAAAGTGGTGGAGTTGAGCTCCGAAGAAGTTCAAGAAACCGCGAAAGAAAGGGTGGGGAGGCAAAGAAAACCCACGGTCGACATGAGTGGCGAGGAGGACGCACTCACCCTCCTACGGGTGCGGCTCGGTCTCGTTCCCCGGGAGCCGCGCTGATTGATGAGGGATCAGTCCCCCCTCAACCAGGTCGTTTATGTCATCTTGACTGATTGTCGAGCGGATCCAGTCGCCCTGGATCCAGCCAGGCGGCAGGCCGGACCTCGACGATGATCCGCCCCGGCTGGTCTTCTTCACTTTCGCCTTCGTCGTCGCCTTCTTCGCATGCTCCAACGCCACCGTATTCTCCTTCCCCATGGCAGTGAATCGAGCTCAAGCGGAGCGACGACGCCAAGAGAAGAAGCAGGTGCAGCGGAGGAATCTGAGGAGGAGGAAGAAGAATGGGGGCGCACTGTTCAAAGGCCCCGGTCCAGCACCTTATATAAGGCCGCTTCCGAGTACCTGACTTGTAGGCCTGGACGATCTTATCAAATCCCGCAACAGTCGCGCGCGCGATACGTGGCAAAAAAAGGTGGCGCAGAGATCGAGGCAGCCTGCCTAATCCGTCTCGATTACTGCGGCCTCCTCCGCCCGGCGCGCTTCCCAAATTAGAATCCCGCGAAATTCGTAGGCGGCAGAACAACCCTTCAGACAGAAGATTTTTTCCATATCAACACTCGAAACTTAACAACGAAAGTTCACTTGACAAAACCAAGAATGGATCAAGGTGACTGAACAAGCAGTTGAAGCCATCATGAAGGTCCATTTGACCTCTGGGCGGGACACTCTCAAGGCACAAAAGCTGAATCAGAAGGATCATCAACTCCTTCTCCACTCGAACCCTGAACCATTCGGGGGCTAATGATGAAGCTACGTACCTAGGGTAGGGTCATAGACCTGACCTAGACATCCTCCCCTAGGACAGCACCCTAAAGCCAGGATCATCCAAAGGGTACCATCATCAACTCGACCAGAGACATTCCACTCGGAAGAATCAATGTCACTCGACCGTCACAGAAGTCACTTGACGGACAGAAGAGCTAAAGCCACTCTACATGAGCAACAGTTGAGCATTTACTTATAGGCTTAATTATCATTTATAGCACTTTAGTGCGGGCGTTACCAGTAACGTTCCCTCTGTAATGTACCTTAAACCCTCTGTAACGTGGGCTGGCCGGGGTCCTGGCGCACTCTATATAAGCCACCCCCTCCACAGGCACAAGGGTTCGAACCCCCTGTAACTCACACGCATATAATCCAGTCGACCACCTCCGGGCTCCGAGACGTAGGGTTGTTACTTCCTCCGAGAAGGGCCTAAACTCGTAAAACTCGCGTGTACAACTCCTCGGTAGCTAGGATCTTGCCTCTACATTCCTACCCCCCTATTCTACTGTCAGACTTAGAACCACGACAGTTTGCCCGGCCTTGAACTCTCCGCCCCTCATGAGCCAGCCTAGTGAGGCCGCTCCTAAGGAGGTCTTGTGTCGTCCACCTCGCGAGGCTTGGCCCCTCACGAGGGTCTTGATTCCTTGTTGATGAAGTTGGGCCGTACAGGCCTGCCAGCAAAGCCACGCCGTGGGCGGTAGGCAGGCAAGTCTGGGGACTCCCGTTCCCAGAATGCTGACAGTCACCACGTGCCTGGCTCAGGGGTGGTACGCTGGTGTCTTGTGCCCTGTGTGGCCCTCCGTTGTCGGTGATTCCAACTCCAAAAAATCACATATATTCCAAAATAATTCTCCGTAAAATTTTATTGCATTTGGACTTCGTTTGATATGGATATTCTGCGATACAAAAAACATGCAAAAAAGAGGAACTGACACTGGGCATTGGATCAATAGGTTAGTCCAATAAATCATATAAAAAGTTGCCAAAAGTATGTAAAAGTTGTATAATATTGGCATGAAAAAAATCAAAAATTATGGATACGGCGGAGACGTATCAGGCTACTATCTGTATATAGGAACAAGTTTTTTCATATAAAAGGTGTCTTACATCGCATACCTCAAAGCCTGTTAGAAGGATAGTAAAGGCCCCATTAAGCCAGCTCTTGGCGGACTGAATCTTCTCAACCACCAAGCCCATCAAGGTACGGTGCTCCTCCATGACAGAAGCACATCGAAGTGCTTCCGTCAGAGTGTCCGCGCCTCCGGATTAATGTAGGTGGCAGGTGGAGTCGGTGCTCCCCCTCCTTCAAAGGGGGTTGCTCACTCGATTTCGGAGCCATACTAGTCTCTGGAATGGTTTTTGGCTGGGGGCCAGATTGGTCATGGCCCCCGTCGTCAGTCTCCATAGGGGTTGGTGCCCCCATGTTCTCGGCAGCCGAGGTGTTACCCTCTGGTGCCATGGACGGCCTCCCGCACCTCCCCATGGTCTAGAGAGGCTTTTCGGGACAACACTTCGGTGTCATCCATGATGGTTGGCGGGGAGGCACACGGAGGCATCTCTCTCTCCACCATCCCTGGCTCTAGCGAATTCCCCGAAGCCGATGATTGGGGAAGATCGCGGGCCGGACTGATGCACACAAAACAAATATGTTAGAATCATGATTATGAAACCAGACATACGCATAGTATCCTTGGGTACTTACGAGGCGGACATGTGCTTCGATCTGGGGCGCCATTCATTGAGGGCTTCGGCATCCGAATCCGAATTGTCCGAGAGGAATATTTTCTCCCTCTTGGTCGCCTCCGCTCCTGGGTCTATAGAGGCCACCATCTTCTTCTTCCTCCCCTTGGGGGGGGATTGCTATCGTCTTCCCTTCCTCTTCATCTTCGTCTCCCTCATGGGAGGAGAGAGCTTCGGCATCTCCGGACATAGTGTCCGAAATGCCTTTTCGGCGGAGGCCACCTTTGGGCTCCTTGCCTTTCTTCTTGGCATTCTTCTCTGGCGCCTGATAAGGCACCGAGATCAGCATCCTCGCTAACAGAGGAGTGGCTGGGTTTTCTGGTAGCGGTGCCGGACACATGATCCGCTCCGCCTTCGCTATCCATCCCTAAATGAGGAATGGGTGTCTCAGTATACCCCTTGACTTATGGATCGAAATTATGTTCGGAATTAATAAGCTTACCTCAGTTGCTAGATGCGTGCTGTCAAGACAATTATCTTCGGTCTTCTCCGGCCATAACTTCTGGGCTTTAAAAAGCAATTTCCAGATCTCTTTGTGCGTTGTACCAAAGAAGCGCTGCAAGGTCCGGGGGCCATCCGGATTAAACTCCCACATGCGGAGAGGTCGGTGATGTCTACTACACAACCTTCTTCTTGTAGACGTTGTTGGGCCTCCAAGTGCAGAGGTTTGTAGGACAGTAGCAAATTTCCCTCAAGTGGATGACCTAAGGTTTATCAATCCGTAGGAGGCGTAGGATGAAGATGGTCCCTCTCAAGCAACCCTGCAACCAAATAACAAATAGTCTCTTGTGACCCCAACACACGCAATACAATGGTAAATTGTATAGGTGCACTAGTTCGGCGAAGAGATGGTGAAACAAGTGGTATATGGATAGTAGATAAAGGTATTTGTAATCTGAAATAATAAAAACAGCAAGGTAGCAAGTGATAAAAGTGAGCGTAAACGGTATTGCAATGTGTTGAAACAAGGACTAGGGTTCATACTTTCACTAGTGTAAGTCCTCTCAACAATACTAACATAATTGGATCACATAACTATCCCTCAACATGCAACAAAGAGTCACTCCAAAGTCACTAATAGCAGAGAACGAACGAAGAGATTATGGTAGGGTATGAAACCACCTCAAAGTTATTCTTTCCAATCAATCTGATAAGATTACTTCAAAGGGGAAACTCAATTCATTACAAGGGAGAAGACGGGGAGAAACATAGGATCCAACTATAATAGCAAAGCTCGCGATACATCAAGATCGTATCATCTCAAGAACACGAGAGAGAGAGAGATCAAACACATAGCTACTGGTACATACCCTCAGCCCCAAGGGAGAATTACTCCCTCCTCGTCATGGAGAGCGCTGGGATGATGAAGATGGCCACCGGTGAGGGTTCCCCCTCCGGCAGGGTGCCGGAACAGGGTCCCGATTGACTTTTGGTGGCTACGGAGGCTTCTGGTGGCGGAACTCTCGATCTAATCTCTGTTCTGGAAGTTTTAGGGTATATGGAGTTATATAGGCAGAAGAAGCACGTCAGGGGAGCCACGGGGGCCCCACGAGGCAGGGGGCGTGCCCCCACCCTCGTGGGCAGCTCCCGTATCTTCTGACGTGGGGTCCAAGTCCATCGGGTGTGTTTGCTTCCAAAAATAACTTCTCTAGTTGATTTCGTTCCGTTTCGACTCCGTCTGATATTCCTTTTCTTCGAAACACTAAAATAGGCATAAAACAGCAAATCTGGGTTGGGCCTCCGGTTAATAGGTTAGTCCCAAAAATAATATAAAAGTGGATAATAAAGCCCAATATTGCCCAAAACAGTAGATAATATAGCATGGAGCAATCAAAAATTATAGATACGTTCGAGATGTATCAAGCATCCCCAAGCTTAATTCCCGCTCGTCCTCGAGTAGGTAAATGATAAAAAATATAATTTTTGATGTGGAATGCTAGTTGGCATAATTTCAATGTAATTCTTCTTACTTGTGATATGAATATTCAGATCTGAAAGATTCAAGACAAATGTTCATATTGACATAAAAACAATAATACTTCAAGCATACTAACAAAGCAATCATGTCTTCTCAAAATAACATGGCCAAAGAAAGTTCATCCCTACAAAATCATATAGTCTGGCTATGCTCCATCTTCACCACACAAAATATTTAAATCATGCACAACCTCGATGACAAGCCAAGCAATTGTTTCATACTTTTGATGTTCTCAAACTTTTTCAATCTTCACGCAATACCTGAATGTGAGCCATGGACATAGCACTATAGGTGGAATAGAGTGGTGGTTGTGGAGAAGACAAAAAGGAGAAGATAGTCTCACATCAACTAGGCGTATCAACGGGCTATGGAGATGCCCATCAATAGATATCAATGTGAGTGAGTAGGGATTGCCATGCAACGGATACACTAGAGCTATAAGTGTATGAAAGCTCAAAAAGAAACTAGTGGGTGTGCATCCAACTTGCTTGCTCACGAAGACCTAGGGCACTTGAGGAGGCCCATTGTTGGAATATAGAAGCCAAGTTCTATAATGAAAAATTCCCACTAGTATATGAAAGTGACAGAACAAGAGACTATATATCATAAAGATCATGGTGCTACTTTGAAGCACAAGTGTGGAAAAAGGATAGTAGCATTGTCCCTTTTATTTTTTTATTTGGCCTTTCCTTTTTTATTTGGCCTTTTCTTATTTGGCCTTTTTTATGGCCTTTCTCTTTTTTTGGGATAATGCTCTATTGAACGATGATCATCACACTTCTATTTATTTACAACTCAATGGTTACAACTCGATACTAGAACAAAGATGACTCTATATGAATGCCTCCAGCAGTGTACCGGGATTGCGATCAATCAAGTGTGACATGTATGAAAAATTATGAACAGTGGCTTTTCCACAAATACGATGTCAACTACATGATCATGCAAAGCAATATGACAATGATGAATGTGTCATGATGAACGGAATGGTGGAAAGTTGCATGGCAATATATCTCGGAATGGCTATGGAAATGCCATAATAGGTAGGTATGCTGGTTGTTTTGAGGAAGGTATATGGTGGGTTTATGGTACCGGCAAAAGTTGCGCGGTACTAGAGAGGCTAGCAATGGTGGAAGGGTGAGAGTGCGTATAATCCATGGACTCAACATTAGTCATAAAGAACTCACATACTTATTGCAAAAATCTATTAGTTATCGAAACAAAGTACTACGCGCATGCTCCTAGGGGGATAGATTGGTAGGAAAAGACCATCGCTCGTCCCCGACCGCCACTCATAAGGAAGACAATCAATAAATAAATCATGCTCCGACTTCATCACATAACGGTTCACCATACGTGCATGCTACGGGAATCACAAACTTTAAGACAAGTATTCTTTAAATTCACAACTACTCAACTAGCATGACTCTAATATCACCATCTCCATATCTCAAAACAATTATCAAGTATCAAACTTCTCATAGTATTCAACACACTCATAAGAGAATTTGATTATTCTTTTTGTATACCTAGCATATTAGGATTTTAAGCAAATTACCATGCTATTTAAGACTCTCAAAATAATCTAAGTGAAGCATGAGAGTTCATCTATTTCTTCAAAATAAAACTACCACCATGTTCTGAAAGATATAAGTGAAGCACTAGAGCAAATGACAAACTACTCCGAGAGATTTAAGTGAAGATCAATGAGTAGTCGAATAATTATGCAACTATGTGAAGACTCTCTAACATTTAATAATTTCAGACCTTGGTATTCTATTCAAACATCAAGCAAACCTTAACAAAATAAAATTGACGCTCCAAGCAAAACACATATCATGTGGCGAATAAAAATATAGCTCCAAGTAAAGTTACCGATGAACGAAGACGAAAGAGGGGATGCCTATCCCCAAGCTTAGGCTCTTGGTTGTCCTTGAATATTACCTTGGGGTGCCTTGGGCATCCCCAAGCTTAGGATCTTGCCACTCCTTATTCCATAGTCCATCGAATCCTTACCCAAAACTTGAAAACTTCACAACACAAAACTTAACAGAAAACTCGTAAGCTCCGTTAGTATAAGAAAGTAAATCACCACTTCAAGGTAATGTAATGAACTCATTCTTTATTTATATTTGTGTTAAACCTACTGTATTCCAACTTCTCTATGGTTTATAAACTCTTTTACTAGCCATAGATTCATCAAAATAAGCAAACGACACACGAAAAACAGAATCTGTCAAAAACAGAACAATCTGTAGTAATATTGATCAAAGGTATACTTCTGGAACTCATAAAATTCTCAAATAAATTGCTGTACCTGAGTAATTTATCTATTAATCATATGCAAAAATAATTAACTAAATATCACTCTCCAAATAAAAATGGCAGCAATTCTCGTGAGCGCTAAAGTTTCTGTTTTTTTACAGCATGATCATAAAGACTTCACCCAAGTCTTCCCAAAGGTTCTACTTGGCACAAACACTAATTAAACACATAAAACCACATATAAACAGAGGCTAGATGAATTATTTATTACTAAACAGGAGCAAAAATCAAGGAACAAAAATAAAATTGGGTTGCCTCCCAACAAGCGCTATCGTTTAGCACCCCTAGCTAGGCATGATGATTTCAATGATGCTCACATAAAAGGTAAGAATTGTAAAATAAAGAGAGCATCTTGAAGAATATTAATAGCACATTTAAGTCTAACCCACTTCCTATGCATAGGTATTTTGTGAACAAACAACTTGTGGGAACAATAATCAACTAGCATAGGAGGGCAAAACAAGCATAACTTCAAAACTTTAAGTACATAGAGAGGAAACTTGATATTATTGCAATTCCTACAAGCATATGTTATTCCCTCATAATAATTTTCAGTAGCATCATGAATGAATTCAACAATATAACCATCACCTAAAGCATTCCTTTCATGATCTACAAGCATAGAAAATTTACTACTCTCCACATAAGCAAAATTCTTCTCATTCGGGATAGTGGGAGTATCATAAGAGACTTGAATATTACAAATTGTTTCCACATTAAAAGAGTAATGTTCAGAAAAGGGGTAACCATAATCATGACAAGTTTTATACATATAATCCTCACTACTTTTTATAGCATATGTATCATCACAGTAATTATCATAAGTAGGAGGCATGTTATTATCATTATGAATTTGCATATCAAAACTTGGGAGACTAAAAATATAATCTTCATTAAGCATAGCATCCCCAAGCTTGGGACAAACATTAATTGAAGCAAATATATTCTCAAATATGTCATCCTCATCAAACATAGCTTCCCCAAGCTTGGGCCTTTTCGTATCATAAGCATAATCACTCTCATCATTAATAGCATGGATAGCACCAATAGTATAGCAATTATCATATTCTTCCAAACAAGTGGCAAAAAGATTTTCAAGATCATAAGAAGTATCATTATCTTTCACAATTATATTTTCATGAGGCACAATAGTAATAGGAGCGACATTATTTGGGGGAGATATCTTTTTACCTCTCTTCCTTTTTGTTTTCTTCTTCTTCACCACATCATGTGTGGGTTCAATCCTCTTTTTGGAGCTCCTTATTAATGATATTGGTTGAATAGGAGGCTCCTCTTCGTTACCTGATTCATCATAAGAAATAATAGGAGAATATTGGGAAGTCTCTTCCCTTTCGTTAGCATTCTCTTCATCTTCTATTTGTTTCTTTTCTTTATGTAATTGGCAATATAAGGATTTTCAATGCAATTCACCGCGCAATACATATAAATCTTCTCTAGATCAAAACCAAGAAGTTGATCGAGATTAAATTTTGGAATACCCTTAGTTATACGTTTAATTTCTTCATAACCCAAGAGCAAACTAAGTTCATTATGATGTGCAAGGGAAATCAAGTCATCACAATTTTTGGACACGATACGGTCATGAAACAATTTGCATTTGATATTTAAATGACCATGTTCATTGCAAAGTTCGCAAGTGTGGGTAAGATATCTTAAATTTTCAGCACATTCATCTAGATCTTCTTGCAACAATTTGGTTTCTAAGTACTTATGCCTCTTGCAATATCTATCTTCCCTATTTGGTGTGTACTTGCAAACATGCACTCCACAAAAATTGACATGTTTATAGGAGGCATTTTCATCATAACTAGTGCAATCATCATTAGCATCATGGGTATTCAAAGAATTCATACTAACAACATTGCAATCATGCTCATCATTCAAATATTTAGTGCCAAACATTTTATAGATTTCTTCTTCTAGCACTTGAGCACAATTATCCTTTCCATCATACTCTCGAAAGATATTAAAAAGATGAAGCGTATGAGACAAACTCAGTTCCATTTTTTTATAGTTTTCTTTTATAAATGAAACTAGTGATAAAACAAGAAACTAAAAGACTCGATTGCAAGATCTAAAGATATACCTTCAATCGCTAACCTCCCCGGCAACGGCGCCAGAAAAGAGCTTGATGTCTACTACACAACCTTCTTCTTGTAGACGTTGTTGGGCCTCCAAGTGCAGAGGTTTGTAGGACAGTAGCAAATTTCCCTCAAGTGGATGACCTAAGGTTTATCAATCCGTAGGAGGCGTAGGATGAAGATGGTCCCTCTCAAGCAACCCTGCAACCAAATAACAAAGAGTCTCTTGTGTCCCCAACACACCCAATACAATGGTAAATTGTATAGGTGCACTAGTTCGGC